>NC_061118.1:65101289-65262308 GCF_002878395.1 Capsicum annuum | reverse complement strand
AAAGCTAGAAAAGCATGAGTAGGAACTGACCCCCAATTAGCACGATCATATTCTGAGGGTTGCGATCATG
Organism: Capsicum annuum; assembly: GCF_002878395.1. NCBI lineage: Eukaryota > Viridiplantae > Streptophyta > Magnoliopsida > Solanales > Solanaceae > Capsicum > Capsicum annuum. The sequence continues at coordinate 65,262,238 of NC_061118.1, read as the reverse complement.
ACAAGACAAGATTATTTAAGGTGGTGATCGCGATGGTTACTGTGATTGGGGGAGACAGAATTGTGATAAAGCTCAAGCTATTGCTATAGAGCGGAAAATAGACCATCGCAGATTTATCATTTCCCACAGTTGGCTCTAATTCTCAGCAGGACAAAAACCCTTTAAGTTTTTGGATATCACCAACTATATTTTGAAGTTTTTGCTTTGTAAAACCCTGCTAAATTAGGTAAGAATATTGTGGTTAATTATCTAATTGAGTTTAGTTGTAATTAAAGTTAAATTGAAGATTATTCTTGCTTTCATCTTCAATGGAAGCTTTGAATGAACATTTTTGTATATTTCTTTCCTTAAACTTCATAAATAGCTAAATATCTATATTGGGATTATGTTGAAATAAGGTGTAAATATGTGTAGGTTTTTATTATTAGTTTATAATCTTGGTTAATGATGTTGGGTTTCACTAATATTTTCACTTTGAGTGGGAATTTTTGGGTAAAAACCCCAAATTCCCAAAATCAAACATTATCCTTAAAAATATATATGGGCATACATATGGATTCTATATCATCCTTGAAAGAGAGATATGGGTGAAAAGGTGTTAGCGAACAATAAATAGACATTTGATTATTCCTTTGCATTCTCTAAGAAATAAGGATAGGTTGAGAACTTGCTATGTCTTGGGCATCTTCCTAGAAATAGGGATGCCCAACTGATATTTTGGGTGGATTTGGTTTCTATACCTATGAGGTATCTGAAAGGGACTGTGGGTGATATTTGTTGTGGTTGGTTGAAAAAATAACATCAAAACCCCTAAACTAGCCAACCCATATAGTCATTAACTAGAATTTGTATTTTATTATCTTGAACCTATGCATTATTTACCCCTAGGAAGATATAATCCCAACACCACTCTCCTATTGGAATATTACCTACTTTTTTTGCTCTTAATTGGTAGTTTGATTAGATCATGGCAAAACAACATTCCAAATCAACCCCCCATTCCATTTTAATTTATCTCTTTCATTTTTTTACATTATAAGTATATCTTTAGCAGCATTCAACACCCATAAGATTTGAAGAATAATTCCACTCCTTGAGGATTCAACCCCAACTCAAGTTAGGTTATGATATTTGACAATTATTGCCTTGCCCATAAATTATGGAGTAATTTTAACGTAATCAAAATGGCACCATTTTCGAAGAGTGAAACTTAGTTTATGCTTCTGCGTTGTTGATAGTAGCTTTGGGTTTACCTGTAGTGGTTGCTATTTATTTTTGTTTTTTTTCTTTCTAGGCGGTTTTCTTAAATCGATACTTCCTACCATCATAGATGTTGCAATTATGTGATGAAATCACAAACTTTCGTCAATTAATGTGAAGCATAAGCAATTCCCAACCATGAAGTCCTGGAGAAGATGCTTGTCCAAATCTTCTACTGCTCTTTGGATAAACTAAACAAATCTGTGGTGGATAATTCAGCTGGGAGGTTACTTGTGAAAGTGTCTTATAATGTGGCTTTAAACTTGCTTGAGAAAGTCATAAAGCAAAATAAGGGGTGGAATACCCGAGACACTGAGGTAACTAAAGGGTCCCCTACCACCTTCTATATTGAGAAAGAGTAAAGAAAGAGAGATAAAGAGAGGGATAAAAACATGGAAAATATAATGCAACAATTAGCACTCCTAACAAAGCATATGACCGGTGATCCCACAAAATTGATAAATGCCATGATATCAAAGGGATATGATGAAGAAGAGGCCAAGAGGCTTGATTAAGAAATTAAATACTTGGCTAACTATCCGAGGGTTCTCGCCCGGCCTATAAAAGTTATAGAGGGAACCAATGTTTGACTGATTGTGAAAGATTACGGGAATGACATGATAGGGATAGATATTTTCCCCTATATGACCGAGTAAAGAGCAAAGAGTTCAATTATGTTATGATAGATATTTGCCCCCATATGACCGAGTAAAGAGCAATGAGTTCAATTCTATTGATCCAAAAAATTCAAGGCCAAGGATATATTAGCACGGACATGTGAGAGAGGAGGGTACTGACAAGATTATCCGATAATTAAAAGGAAAATTTTTTCAAATCAACCAAATAGTTGTATCACACTATTCTTCAATCAAATAATTAGAGACTCAAATTATCCAAATCTCCACTCAACTTAATGCTAGACAAAAAGAGGGACTTTCTAGTGATACCGTTGTGAATCTGAAGAATGATTCTCAACTATTGACAATCGTCACTAGGAGTGGAAAACCATCAAAGATCATGTGGGTGAAGTTTAAAAAGAGACCAATGTTGAACAAACCAACACGAAGAAGAAGCATATGGTTGATTCAAATGTTGAAGAAATGGTTGATGAAGAGAGAGATCCTAAAGTAGTTGAGAATGATGAACCACAAAGTGATCCATTGCTTACCATGAAAGTTCCCCCTCCATTATCTCAAAGGATAAAAAAAGGAGGATAATATTAAGTTTAATATGTTCCTTCCTATGCATAGCAATATTTCAATTAATATCCTTTTTGTAGAGGCCATTAAAGAAATTTTGGGATATTCTAAGCCATTGACGAAGTTTATGACAAATTAAAGTCTTGTTAATGGTGAAACCATTAGAGTTACCCATGGGTGTAGCCCTGTCATGACAAGTGCTAAAGCATAAAAGAAAGAGGATCCCAGGCTTTTACAATCCTTTGCATTCTAGGGACACACAAATATGAGAAAGCCTTGTGTGACCTTGGTACAAACATCAATCTCATACCCTATGCAATCTATCAAAGACTTGGTTTGGGAACTCCTACTCCAACAACAATGAGGCTATTGATGATGGACCGATCTATTAAGAGACCGATTGAAGTTTTGTTAGATGTTTTGATAAAGGTATATCCCTTTATTCTTCTTGTGGACTTCATTATAGTTGATTGTGAAATCGGCCAAGATATTCATATTATCCTTAGGTAACCCTTTCTTGCAACCATAAGAGCAATTGTTGATATGCAGCAAGGAGAAATTAATTTTGGGTCCAAAATCATGAAGTCTTATTTCAAGTATGTAAGACTAAGCAATAACCCATGGAACTACAAGTGGTGTCTGTCATTTATAGTGGACACGAAAATTAATGATGGGTCACTTTAGTAGCCATCTCGAAAGTTGAATAATGTTGTACCGCGATGATAAATTAGGAACTAGGTGTGAGGCAACGGATCAATGCCACAAAAGTGGCCCGTATCCTTTATTTTTGATTAAGTAGAGTAGGTTTCATTTTTGTTGATGGTTAATCCACGAAATTTTTGTAATATGAGGTGTTTGAATGAGGTTGAATAGAAAGAAGTGTAGAAAATTTATGTAGTGGACTGAACAGGGGAAAATTGAGGATTAGAAAATGGCCTCAGTTACCATGTTCACAGAACCTATGTTGTCGCGATTGCGGTAGTTTCATAAACAGGTTCATGCAACTTTGATGATGATCGCGGTTAGGATTGGTTAAATGTACAGTAGGATTCCATTTCCCCCTCTCTCATTTCAATTTTCTCTCAAATTAGACCAATTTTTTTATTGTTTTTTGGGCATCAAACTTGTCCATTGCACCCCTTTGCATCTTCAATATGGTATGTCGTTCAGATTACCTCTTTTTATGTGTATTGGTAGTCCTTAGAACCCATGTTTTGTTGGTGTGTTTAGCTATCGTAGTTAGTGTGTACAATGATGTGAAAGTCTTGAGTACCCTAATTATGTTCAAATTGATAGAAATAGTGTGTATACACCAAGTGATCAATTAAATTCCCAAACGAATTGATAATAGATTTTCCATGTTTTAAGGGCATGATTGAGTACCTAGAGACCATGTTCTTTGATCTTAATGTAAACATTTGTTTTGGAACAGAAATTAACATTGAAATTAGAAATTTTACATTTTGAAAATTTTTGTCCTATAAGATTAAGTTATTGCAATTGTAGTGACTGAACTGCACTCGCGTTAGCACAATCGTGGCCCTGTGGCCCACAATTACGATATCTGAGGTTGTTTCTTAGTCTGGACCAAAAATCTGTCAACTTTATTTCTTGCCTACAAATTTCTAAGGCACCTTCCCATGAGCTTAATTAAGTAACATAGCATTGTTTTCGCATGAAAATGATTAATGATTAATGCTATTGTATTAATATCAAGTTTTCAAGGTCAAGATGGAAGATTTTGTAAAAACTCAATTCATGGCCCCAACACGCCACACTCAGTACTATGTCGACTTCCCCAAAAAAAGTTTCTCCTGTAGAGAGGAATATGATTGGATAAGGTGCTGGAGAAACTCCCGACATTTCATAAGGTGCTGGAGAAACTCCCAACATTCCATAATAGATTGGTAGCCACAGAGTGTAACTGTATTGACTCGGATCCTTCTTAGGAAAATAATGTAAGGATTTGGGGAAGAAATTTCACTTTGGGGATGAATAGATTAATGATATATATGGGCTACAAAATGAGGACATAGGGCAATTCGAGGCAAAGTGGTATGAATTGGGAAGTTGATTCCTTTAGAAGCTCTATCTTTATAGAGAGGCCTCTAGGACACCACTAAGATAGGGATATAATTGAATAATTTTACCATTAAGGAAAGGATATGATTTAACTTCATTTGTAGTCGGGTTTCCCTATGCACTCACATGACATATATTATGAATGTGCGAGCCAGGATTGCTGTTTGTATCATAGAAATCATTTCTTTAAATGTTGGACATCTTTTGATTTTTGACATAAGTAACTTCAAGAATCGAGGTGGCACACTACTCATATTCCCTTCATTAATTACAAAGCTATGTATGAGATTTGGGATTGAGAGTATCCTAAAGACACTTGGGAGCATCCAAACACCCCTATTTACTATCTGAAGATTCGGGATGAAGGATCATCTGACAAGAGAAAAAAGAGGAAGATTGACTTAGAAAAGTCAATAGATTAGGAAATAGACTCGTGTAGGCCATCCATAACAGGACCTTTTGAGGATATTTCAAGAGAGATGAGGGAGATAGAGGAGCTTGTGGTAGATTTTCCTCAAGGGCTGAGAGAGTCTTCCACCACCTTCCATTCCTATATGGCTCGGTCCCACTATAAGATGTACCTGGAGGATCAAAAGAATTGGGGGGAACCATTTCTATCCTTGAGAGGGGATACATATCTCTAGAACATTCTCACAGGTATCTAAGGAACTTATATGAGAAGATGAAGATGAGGGAAAAGAAGTGAGACAAATTCATCACGAAGATATGGAAAGGGATGAAGGGCCTTTAGAAGGTTCTGAAACCTAGATACAGACTTCCTTCTCCTAGATCTGACATGAAATACCCAGGAATTTTTTCCCTTGGAAATTTTTTAAGATTTAAGCTAACTGCCTTGGTAACGACTCACCCTATAAGTCGTAGGGTGTCCTGACAAGTCTTTAGGATGAGTTAAAACCAAATTAGTAAGTTTGTGGCTAGATTCATATCTAAGTATGAGTTGCTCACTAAGAGCCACAAGGATATGTTATGACTCATTATGTGTAATCATAGGGTACCCATTATAAGTCCCAATTCAGGATTTTTGTCGACTAGGACTAGACCCTACGAGTCGTACAGTCATATTAGAGCGGTTCCATTATGGTATGAGGAAAAAGTGTAGGGTGTCTTTGTTGTATTTACTTGGTTATGACTTATGGTGACAGGTAATAAGGAGTGGCTATGAGTCGGTGGTTGATTTGTAGTCAAAGGCGACCCTTTTTTAGCTTTTAAGTTAACGGCATTCTAGATATTTTCCCTCTTACCCAACTTGTAACCCACATCTTAAAACCCCTTTAGGGTATTATTATCCCTCATAAACACAACAAAGTAATGTCTCTACGCTCTAAAATTCCTCAAGGTTAAGAAGACTTAGAGTTTTCAAGAGGTTTATCAATTAGGGCTTTCAAGGGTGATTTCTCTCCATACATATTACTATTACATCTATGTTACTTTCCTCTCATTGTTAATTTGTAAAAACATATTTTTTAAGTATGTTTTCATGAGATAGCATGTTGGTTTTGAAAGAAAGATTGGGGGTTTTGAATATTTATGAATTGAACAATGTTTCTCATGGCTTACATATGCTTTTCCTACTTTAATTATGGTATTGAACTGCGCGTACGAGTATGGTGAATGAACTAGGGAATTGTGATTTTCCCAAACTTGTGAATTTAAAGTGGTTATGTCTCTAACCCGATAATGTGAAATTTTTTAAATTATGAGAAAGCTTGAAATTTGTCAAATTAAACTAGTCCTGAACTATAGCAGGATATAAAAAGGTATTTGAAACACAATGGTCTAATTTAATAAAAAAGGAAGTCGGTGTTCCTCCACCATGTATTAATGAACAAAGGGAGCTGTTTTCCCCATATTAATGGAAATTATTTTGGCATGATGTTGATACCTAGCAAGTGTAGTTGGTATGAAAATACCAATAATGTACGCCTTAATGTGAAACATTTTTCAATGAATGGGAATGTGTTATATTTGTTTTAATTAACCTTTAATAAGAGTTGTGTTGCTAATTCATGAAAGTGGAGGTCGGGCGATCGACACTAGATACAGCATTTGCCAATACAGGGGTTGGAGTAACAAGAAGGTTCGAGTTCCCCTCATTATGATTTCATGATTAGGGTGGTTTGAGTCCCCCATTAAACATTTTATGATTGGGTGTTTAAGTCAACTTAGTATATGTTTGGAGGTTTGAGTCCCCCATTTGCATATATATATATATATATATATATATAAGATTATTCTCCTGTTCGTGCAGCTATATTCACTTGGGCCTGACCTGGGGGTGAGAGATGGGAACCATATAGCTCGTGGCAACATGGTATGATGGTTGAGCTAAATAATCTGGGCTAAACTTTTGAAAATTCATGTTAAACGTTGTTCCCTATCCCAACACAATATATATATATATATTTGCATATGGTTGTGTCCATTGGTTGTCTTGGTTTGAATTAACGACATTATTTTATCTTTATTCTTAAGTTGCATGCTACCGTTCACCCTGCTAACTATCTCTAGTTGTTGAATCCATATGCGATGTAGGATTTGGCTATACTTCTACTTCTTTTGCTTAGTGATTGTGGATTAATTGAGTGTCCACTTGAAGTGGTGAGCTTCCATACTTCATAAGGCTCTATTTAAGGATAATATTTTTCTTTTGAGTTATAGACTATTAGATACTATTTTTGGCTATAGTCAGGTTCATGTACCGATACTTTATTGATATTCAATTTTAGATCATTGTTTAGAAGGCTTTGTTTATCTACAATGGACTTGGGATGGTTTGGTTGTTGGTTGGTTTAGTTATACATATATCTTAATAACTTTAATTTTAAGATCTCTTAGCTTGTTATATATTTGGAATTCATCCGACATGGTTGTAAGGTAGTCTACAATTTAGATGTCGAGGGTGGTCTTTGATCATCATTGGACTTGATATACCTATCACAACTAGGACCTAGTTTATGTCATTTCAAGGGGGTAACAGAGCCTAGATTTTATGTCATTGGGTGTCCAACAATGGCTTGTCAAGTAGAGTCTCATTTATGGATGTGAAGCATGCCACACTTATAAAGGAGAGGCTATGAGTTGGAATATTTCCCTTTCTTATTGTACTATTTCAAGCTATAAAGTCTAAAGTCTTAAGTCTCTCTAACTCTCATGTGATTGCTTTTTAGATCATGCCTCCTAGACGATCTGAAGCTCATGGAAAGTACTCTATTCATGGAAAATACTCTATCTCCCTTGGGGATAGTGCTGATAGGACGCACCCAGTTAAGTAGGTATATACCTGGTCTATCGTTCTATTTCCTGATTGCCCTTCTAGAGTTCCACTGCTTCTCTCTAGTCATCCTTGAGCTCCTCAAGATGTGTCAAATATAAAATTTCATCAGTCTATTCATATGTTAGCTCAATTAGTAGCTTCTCAATTTCAACATGTAGCTTCTGTTACTTCATCTTTTGAGGCCACTAGAGCCGGCCAATTAATGAGGTTAAGTCCTCTTGTGGTCACTGGCTCTAAAGTTGAGGATGATCCTTAAAACATTATTCATGAGATAGAATAGATCTTTTGTATGATGTATGCTTCTAATGTCGAGGGTTTAGAATTTTCTACCTATCGACTGAAGGATATTACATACCAATGCTATGCGGAATGGGAATAGTCTAGGAGAGATAATGTTGAATCTGCATTGTGGAATGATTTCTCTAGTGCTTTTCTAGACTGCTTCTTCCTTCAGGAGTTGAGGGAAATTAAAGAGAAAGAGTTTTTTTAATCTAATATGAATCAAGTAAGGATGATTGTCAAGGAGTATGACTTTAAATTCCATAGTGTCTAGCAGGAGGCCCAAAATAAGGAAATTTTCTTCTGGGTTGTCTTATGATTTTATTTTAGAGAGTAACGCTGCCTTGTTGAAAAAGGATATGGATATCTCTAGGTTGGTTGTGTTTTTGTAACAAGCTGAGAAAGATAAAAAGATGCAGATGAAGATAAGGGAAATATAGAATAAGAAGTCTAGATTTTCTAATCAGGGTAGAGGTTAGCAGTAGGATGGTAGAGATGGTGAAAAGTGGTATGTAAGATGAAGTGGAGGAGTTTTGATTCCTACTCTACGACTAGTATTCCTTATCTGCAGCCATTGGATGATCATTGTTCTCAGCATGATAGTGGGTTTAGGTCATAGGATGCCTAATATTAGGCTAGTGGGGCTCAGTCGGCTCATCATATCTTTCTTGTAGATTTTGCAGGTAGGTACAACATAGGTTCTGGAAAGAGTGGAGGAACATATGTTTAAAATAAAATTAGATTGGACATTTATAGAGGGATTGTCCTTCTAAGGTTACTTCAGGGACAAATAAGATTCTTGCTGCCACTTTATCAGCTTCTGCACCGAAGGGTGCTGTTTCTGCTTCTAGTACCGGTAATGGATAGAATCGCTTTTATGCTCTTTCTACCCACTAAAACTCTGAAGCATCTCCTAATTTCTTCACTGGCACATTACAACTCTTTTATTATGATGTGTATTTCTTGTTTAATCTGAGGTCTACCCTTTTTATGTTACCCAATTTGTAGATGTGCATTTTGGTGATCCCTTTTCTATTTAAACCCCAGTGGGTGACTTTGTGGTTGCTATAAGAATCTTTTAGGGTTGTGTGGTATCAGTTGGTGGTAGAGAAACTCTGGAGGATTTGATAGAGTGAGATATGGTTGATATTTATGTCATATTTGGGATGGATTGGTTGAATTCGTGCCATGTCTCCATAGATTTTCAAACTCATAAGTTCATGTTTAAATTCTAAAATGAGTCGGTTATTAAGTTTGAAGGGAGTTCTCCAGTGCCTCAGGGAAGGTTCTTCATATCTTAGAGCCTGAAAGCTGATTTCTAAGGGATGTCTTTACCATTTAGTCTGGGTTAAAGATTTTAACTCAGATATTCCTTCATTGCCTTCTGTTCCCGTGGTAAATGAATATTTTGAGGCCTTCCCTAATTATCTTCCTAGTGTTCCTCCCTATAGGAAAATTGACTTTGGGATTTACCTTATTTCAGACACTCATTCTATCTCTATTACTCTTTATTGTATGGCTCCAACTAAGTTGAAGTAACTCAAGGAGTAGTTGAAAGATTTTCTTGACAAGGGTTCTATCTACCCTCGTGTGTCTCCATGGGGTGCTCCATTTCTCTTCGTGCATAAGAAAGATGGATCCTTTCGGATGTGTATTGATTACCACCAACTAAATAAAGTAAAGGTGAAGCTCTAGTATCCACTTACGAAGTTTGATGATCTCTTTGATCACTTTTAGGGTGCTAATTTGTTTTCAAAGATTGATCATTGGTTTGGGTACCATCAGTGGAAGATTTGGGAGGGGGTATCCCTAAGATTGCCTTTCGAACACGGTATGGTCATTTTGAGTTTATGGTGATGTCTTTGGGTCTGACTAATGCTCTTGGGGCATTTATGGATCTCATGAATTGGTTGTTCCATCAGTTTTTGGATTTGTTCATTATACTGTTCATTGATGATATTTTGGTGTACTTTTAGAGTGAAGCGAATCACACCGACCATCTGCACATTGTGTTACAGACTATGAAAGATATTCATTTGTATGTTAAGTTTTTAAAGTGTGAGTTCTGGTCGAAAGTTATTAGTTTATTGGGTTATGTCATTTCTAGTGAAGGAATCATGGTGGATTTGTAGAAAGTCGCAGTAGTTGTGGCATAGGCCCATGACTCTAACTGATATTTAAAGCTTCTTCAGTATAATCGATTACTATAAGAGATTCACCTCTTACTATGTTAACCCAGAAGCAGGTGAAGTTCTTATGGTCTGATTCTTAATAGGTAATTTTGGAAAGCTAAAAAAATAAGTTGACTTTAGCTCTAGTTTTGACCCTTCCTAAAGGGTAATGATCGATTCCTAGTTTATTGTGATATGTCCCGTGTGGGACTTGGTTATCTGTTAATACAACATGATACGATGGTGTCCTATGCTACTAGGAAGTTGAAATTTCATGAGAAGAATTATCCTACTCAATACTTGGAGTTGTTAGTTGTGGTGTTCTCATTGAAGATTTGGTGCCACTATTTTTATGGAGCCCATGCAGATATCTTTTCCAATTATAAGAGACAACAACATGAGTCTCCATTACCACCCAAGTAAAGCTAATATGTATACTGTGCTCTTAGCAGGTTTTACATGAGGAGTCTAGCTCATGTGGATGAGGATAAGTAGGAATTAGTGAAAGGTATTTACAATTTTTCCAACCTTTGAGTTCATCTCTTAAACTCTGAGGATGAGGGTATGTTTATGAAAAAGGTGGAGGAGTCCTCTCTTAGTAATGAAATAAAGGAGAATAAAGTATTGGATTTTGTCTTAATGAAACTTAAGCGATATGTGGGTCAGCAAAAGGTTATAGGTTTTGTGATTGGTGGCGATGGTTTCTTATGGTACAAAGGCAAATTATGTGTTCCTGACATAGATAGGTTGTTAGAGAGGATCTTGTCTGAGGATCATAAGTCGGGATATATGATTCATCTGGGTTCAATAAAAATGTATCACGATCTTAAGGAGATTTATTGGTGGAATAATATGAAGAGGGATATGTCAAATTTCATTGCTAAATGCATGGTGTGTCAACAAGTTAAGGTTCCATACTTGAGACCTGAAGGGTTGTATCAAGAAATTGAGTTTTCTATATGAAAGTAGGAAGTAATTAATATGGACTTCGTTACCGTCCTTCCTCTCTCTTAGTATCAGTTTCATTTAATTTAGGTTATCGTGGATAAGATGACTAAGTCTGCTCACTTATTGCAAATGAGAACAAACTTTTTAGTAAAAGATTATGCAAAGTTGTTCCTCCAGGAGATTATGAAGTTACACGGGGCACGAGTTTCTATCATATTATATCGTGGTACTCAGCTCTCATCATAATTTTGGCAATTATTTTAGAGAGGTTTGGGAACTAAGGTGAGACTTAGTATTGTTTTCCACCTGCAGTCGGATAGAAAAGTAGAAAGGACTATTCAGACACTGGAAGACGTACTTATAGCTTGTATGATTGACTATGGTGGTAGTTTGGTTGATCATTTGCCACTTATAGAGTTTGCGTATAATAATAGCTACTACTCGAGTATTGGTACGGCTATTTTTGAGGCCTTGTATGGTAGGAGATGTAGGTATTCCATCAAGTTGTTTGAAGTTATGAGGTAGATATGTTTTAACCACATTTTGTTTATCAAGTGATGGAAAAGGTGAAGATGATTCGGGATAGGCTTAAGACTGCCCAATGTTGCCAAAAGTCCTACACGGATGTAAGGCGTATGGTGTTATAATTTGAGGTTGGCTATTTGGTGTTCTTGAAGGTATCTCCCATGAAGGGAGTAATGTAGTTTGGGAAGAAGGGGAAGCTCAGTCCTTGTATTTGGACCCATACTTGGTCTTGAAGAGGGTTGGTAATGTTGCATATAAGTTTGAGTTGCCCCCTAGTTTGAGCTCCATTCATTCGGTGTTTCATGTTTTGATGTTGAGGAAGTGCTTGGGTCATCATTCGATTATTGTTCCTTTGTAGGAGGTTGGTATTTGACACGACCCAAATTGGGGACTTGTTGTGATAGGCATCCCAAGTCCAACCAGGATAAGGGATCACCCCCAATACCAAACCCAACCTCTAAACACAAATCCTGAGTCGGATAAATTCCGAACATATAACAAGATAGCGTATTTGTATATATATTAGCTTTGGGATAAGTCTATTTCTTAAACCAACCCAACCAAGACAATCTATCAAATACCCAGTGAAACTAATACAATAACCCAATATGTTTATATATAAAATCCAAAATAAAATGGAACAATCATAAATCAAGTATAGTCCACTGATGTTAGCCCCAATACTAATACCAATGCCCAGGCTCACCTCACTACCAACATCACCTATACTAAACCATAGTAGACCTACAAAGCCTATAACTTAAAGTAAAATAATATCCGGTCAAGAAATGCCCCAAACCATAGCTAAAACCATAGTTTATAAAATGTCCAAAGTATGTAAAAGCATCCATGACATGAAATGTTGCCTTCCGTAATATGGAAGCTCACCGTTTTAATCAAACACAAACTGATCCCAAGTTCGATCACTGAGTAGGAAGAGAAGATAGACGGTTCCTGCATCACATAGGGATACAACGCCAAAAAACGGGTTAGCGGGTGAAAGCTAGCATGCACTCAGTATAAGGATAAAATAATGCCAACCTTTAAAACTAAGTAAGCAACAATATGCATACATAACCATATATATTTTTATATATATCTGTGCTGGGGAGGGAACCAGATTTAGCATTCTTTAAAACCCTTAACCTAGGTATATGTCACTTAACTATCCTAGAACTATCCATGGGTTATATGGGTCCAGTGTTACCCCCTGAATGGGCCTCAATTTATGTAGCTGCATAAACTAGATATACCATAGGAGTAGGGGATTCCCGTTTACCCTTTGCTCTCCATGATACATATATACAAGTGTAACTTAGGGAATTCCCACGTACCCCATAAGTATTATGTATGTGTTTTCCATGACCTATCCTCATGTTAGCAACTATGATTTTCCAGTGTATGTCCATTGGACTCATACCTTCACGGCTAGCTATCGCACCCCACCATTATTGCCCAATTAAAACAAATAGCACATAAACAAACCAGTAATTCCATTTATTATTAACCAAGGCTATAAGTAGTGGTATTGTTATGCCAACCATAACTTGCAAGCAATGTCCTTAGCCATTCTTTTTAAAGAAGGGATTCCTATGTACCTATAAATTTCATTATTATATTGCTTGGGGTATTCCCATGTACCCCAAAAGATGATCATTATTATCTTTTCTTAGGGGATTCCCATGTACCCACAAGTGTATTCAATAAATCCATAACCATTACCATGAATACCTTAACATTTAACCATTTAAGACAATCTAAACTAGTTAGGGTTCCATTACCACTTTATGCCGTACAATGTTTTCAATGACAGTTCAATAATATAGTAAAAAAATTCTCAAAGGAATTTTATCAAACATGTTAAGGGCATATATTTTTCAAAACCAAAACCAAGTACCAATTAACCATTCCCATGAAACCATATCTTTAAAGCACCATCAAAACATGAAAACCCCAATTAAAACATAGGTAAACCATAACCAAACCATTTATAACAAAAAAACCCAACATATATTCAAAACTCAAAACGATACCACAATTATGCCATGATAACCATACATTGAATATGCCATTAGTTGGAGCTAACAACGTGAGAGGAGTAATATGCCTTAGATTACGAAGATGATGGAGAGAAATCACCCTTGTGAGCCCCAAGTTAACCTTAATGAAGAAACCCTAACCTTCATTGACCCAAGAGCTTTGAGAGATTTTGAGAGTATTTCAAAGTGTCAAGATTATAATAATAGGGTAAATAATGTCCCAAGAGTCTTATAAGTCATGGGACCTTAAGAGGTTAAAAGGGGAAATCTCCAGATTACCCCCAACTTAAATTGTATAAAAATCTCGCAAGATGGTACGACCACCCCCAAATTGTACCCTAGGGTACGAGTGGTACCCTTATCTCATACTCTAGGCCTCTTATTAGACCCTAAAACTATCCAATAGATTACTACTAAGGAAAATTCGTAACCAACCATATGAATAGTATTTCTATCCTTACCTTAGTCAGAATAAACTCCTCGAGGTTAAAAATAGCACAACATATGATTGGCATTATACCACTAGTACTTTCACATACAAATAGTATGGTCCATTCATACCTTGAATAGAAAAAAACCAACCTACATTGGTTAATATACGACCGAAACTCACCAATTGTACCTTATCATATGATAAGTGCCCCCAGTCATATAATGTCCAGAAGCCAAAAATATAGGAAAATTCTATGGATCAAAACCCAAGGTGTTTCAGTATTTCAAATTCCTTATCTTATATGGAAGTCCTGGTTAAAATTTTGGATCGACAAGTTCATTAAATATTAAATGATTGAACCACAAGGTTGAAGAGGCTACCTAGGAAGACGAAGAGGACATGAAGTCCAAGTATCCATTCTTGTTTCCCATTTTAGATGATCATGCTTAAGGAACTTGTATTCCTTAATATCTTTGTTTTCTAACTTTGTTAAAGAAAAAGGTGATTTTCTTAGCATCTTTGTTTTCTGTCTTTGTTAAAGTTATGAGTAGAGATATGTGGAGTCAATTCGTGCTAATAAACGCCTTATCTCAACATTCGAGGATGAATGATCCAAGTGGGTGAGAATTGAAACACCCCAAATTTTTGGCCATTAGATATTTCTCAAGCTTTGATCTGACTTCCTTGGTAAAGACTCACCCTATGAGCCTTAAGGTATCCTGATGAGTCATTAGGATGAGTCATAACCAAATAAGTAAGTTTGTGGATAGATTCTACTTTGAGTGCATTTGGCTTACTAAGAACAACAAGTATATGTTATGAGTCCTTAGGTTTAATAGTAGGATTTCTAGAGTAAGTCCCAATTTGGGTATTGTGTCGACAATG
This sequence comes from Capsicum annuum, assembly GCF_002878395.1. Classification (NCBI taxonomy): domain Eukaryota; kingdom Viridiplantae; phylum Streptophyta; class Magnoliopsida; order Solanales; family Solanaceae; genus Capsicum; species Capsicum annuum. The sequence continues at coordinate 65,247,122 of NC_061118.1, read as the reverse complement.
ACTAGACCGTATGAGTCTTAGGTTCCCATTATGAGTTGTGCCATTAATTCTTAAGAATAACAGTGTAGGGTTCCTTAGTGGTACTGCCTTAGTTATGACCTGTGGTGACGAGTCATAAGAAGTGGCTACGAGTAAAGGGTTGACTCTTAGTCAAAGGTAACCCTTTTTCAGCTTTTAAGTTAAGGTCATTCTAGACATTTCTCCTTTTACCCAAATTAAAACCCACATCTTCTAACCTTTTTAGCATATTATTATCCCTCATAAACATATCAAAGAAACTTCTCAACACTCTCCAATTTCTCTATGTGAAGAACACTTAGGGTTATTACAAGGTTGATTAGTTAGGGCTTTCAAGGATGATTTCTCTCCGTACATATTACTATTACATGCATGTTACTCTTCCCTCATTGTTAATTTGTAAAAACATGTATTTTAAAGCATGATTTTCATGATATGTCATGTTGGTTTTGAAACATATGTTAGGGGTTTTGAATGTTGTCACGAACTGAGGCTACCCCCTGGTCGCGACACGGTTCATGAACATGTAAAAGTGATAATACAAGACCATGTATAGTATATATTGACATGATATGAATAACTGTTATCTGAATAATTGAAATAATCTGTGAAACAAACTAAACAAATACTGAAATCTAACTACTTAATCAAGAAAACCTAAACTGAGATAAATTTAATACTGACTGAAATTGTGGGAACTATCATGTAACCGACATAAACCATGTAAGCTATCATGGTGTCCAAATCCTGACCCCCCAGAACTGAAATAAAGTCATAATTCAAAGACCCAAACATGAGAAATTTCAATATTCTAATAAATTTAATGAATGTAAACTTGGGAATGTGTTATCCTTGGGAAATATTATGTTTATACAGTTTAAAGAATAATCGTGAATTTGACATAGTACTGACTGAACATGACATGGGGTTTTGGAACTTCAAGCATGTAAGAGCATGATTCTCATGGAGTAAATCTATTAACATGGATATAATGTAAACTAGTGAGGAAACATGGATGAATTTCATAATTTACATTGAACTTTATCATATCTAGAGTAGAATTCATACTTGAACCAAAAAGTGAGTTTTGGGGAACAATGGGTGAAATGAACCTTTTGATGAATACCCCATAATCTAAAGTATAAGAATTGGGTAAATCCTTGGAATTGATCTTGTTCTTGAGAAACCCTAGTTGCTTGAGGATGAAGAGAAAACCATCCCTCTTGACTCTCTTTGGTGAAATTGAGTATTATGCTATAATTTGGAGCTTTTGGGCTATTTTATACCACTCCCTGTGAAGCCAAAACTACATGGGTATTGCTTTTAAGGGAGTGGAAAATAAGATAAAGGACCTTGGAAAAACTACAATAAAACATACCCCCAATCGTTATGACTCATCTTGCAACTCATAACAACTAGTTACGACTCGTGGTTTGAGCCGTAGCTTAAGATTCTGGGATTCCGTGTTCAATCTGGTTCGACTATGACTGGTCTCCTCATTAGTCATAATGAGTGATTACGTGTCGTCGAATGGAGTCATAGTTAGAATCTGAGGCCTTGGATCACACACCGATGAAGTTACGATTGCATGCAAAGACTCGTAAGGTATGTTTATAAGCTGTATGTTGGACTCGTAAACATTGGAGAGGTTTTTTGGCCACACACACTGTTGTGACTACAAATCCCTCTCTATGACTTGTAGGCACTGATACAATTCATGTTTAGGCATCGTAGTCACTGGGCTCAAGGCAAAGTGATTCACTAGAGTGGTTATGACTCACTCATAATGACTCATCACGAGTGGTAATGATTTGTTACCCTGAGTTGTAACCATGCCAGTCTTTCCAAGCTCTTAAGTAAGAATTTCCACTACTTCTTGCCATGTCCTTATACCGAGAAGAGGCTTGATACATTGGAAATCTAACCTCATGGGATATTTCTTGGGAGGTTTAGAACAAGAAAACTTGGGTATTAAAATATCTCACCCTTGGGATCATTCATCCTCGAATGTTATTGGTTAGTCTTAGAATTCTAAGGAAACAGAGGTCGTATAATGAATACTTATGAACTGAAACATGATTAATACAACTCAGTCTAACACATGATACATGGTCTGAACTGAATTCATTAATACAAGCAATGACATAAGGATGGTTATAAAGCTGATATAGAAGACTAGAAAATTTCTAGTTAAGAAAAAACATTACCTCAAGCTGGATATGAATTCATGGAGAAAAGATAAGGATACTTGCATCACATATTTGCTTCTACTTTCCAAGTAGCTCCCTCAATTGATTGATTTCGCCGTTGAACTTAAACCGGGGGAACTTTTTTATTCCTCAACCTACAAACCTGACGGTCAAGGATCTCAATTGGAACTTCTTCATATGAGAGACTATCTTTTACATCCACATTTTCCAAAGAAACCATAGAAGCTCAATCACCAATGCATTTCTTTATCAACGAGACCTGAAAAAATGGATAGAAAAAGGTGGGTGGGGCTTGAGGAGGCTTTATTTATGAATAGTTTCAATCAAAATTTCATCGATTGTAGCTAGTGATTGCCCGAGTCGATGTGTGATCACCAAAGGTGAAGTATCCCTTCAGATGCTCTCCTGCCCTTGTTATGCACTTATGTCAAATATGCAGTTAGCTTTTACTCATAAGCTACCTTGCCAAAAAGACACAAAATCCTATATGGGACAATAAAACGGGGACTGAGCTTCCCTTCTTGCCAAATATCTTAACCCCTTTCATGGCCAAAAATTTTAAATAAACTAAGTCACTAACCTAAAACTGAAGGTCTCTTATCCTCACATCAAAATAAAATTTCTGATGAATTTGGGCTATCTTTAGCCTTTATCGAATAAACTAACCCTTCTTCATCTCCTAAAACACTGAATTTGGTCCCATTGATGTTGCCTCTCCTACCTAACACCAACCAAAATTAGTTCTACATCTTCTCCCATAGTGAGTTTCAATAAGAGTCATATGAATACTAGAATGATACTATTATTATAGGAAAACAAAATCAAAGGTAAAAAGTCATCCCAGCTACCTTAAAAGTCAATAACAGAAACTCTAAACATGTCTTCTAAGGTCTGAATGGTCCTCTCAACCCGACCATCTGTCTGAGGATGCAAATTTGTACTGAGATGAACTTGGGTACCAAGGTCCTTCTAAAAAGCCTTCCAAAAATTAAAGGTAAATTGAGTACCACTATCTGAAATGATAGACAATGGAACACATGCAATATCACCAAAACGCTTAGAAAGAGTCTAGCATAATCCTCAATTAAATATGAAGTATGAACTAGGAAGAAATGAGATAACTTGGCATTCTATCTATAATGACTCATATTGAGTCATGCTAGTGATTCGTATGAGGTAATCCTGTCATAAAATCCATGTTCACCACCTCCCACTTCTAAGTAGGGATGGTAAATTCCTAAAGTGTACCACTAGGACTTTGGTGCTTAACCTTACCTACTGACAATTTGAACTCTTAGCCATAAAATCTATAATGTCTTTCTTAATACGATTCCACCAATAGTTTTCACACAAATCATGGTAGATCTTGGTGGTTCCTGGGTGGATAGAGTATCATGCACCATGTGTCTTAGCTAATATATGTTGCTTTAAACCATCAATATAGGGAATACACAATTTTTCCTAACAACGAAGCATATCATCTCCCCTTTGGGACAAAACCACTACCTTCTGATCCTTGACTGCCTCTTTCAACATGACGAAACTAGCAAATATTCCAAACTATTCTAAACCTATATACTACCTTTATCTGAATTGACTAACCAAATTCCTCATCTATCTATCCGATGAACCTGATAGACTAACTCCTTCTTATAATCCTTAACATGAGTAACACTACACATTGACAGTCTACTAAGGGCATCTACCACTACAATGGCCTTGCTGGGATGATACAACACACTTATATCATAATATTACAACAACTCAATCCATCTTCCCTAGCAAAGATTCAGGTCTTTTTGTGTGAAAACATACTGTAGACTTTTGTGATCCGTGAACAACTCAACATGAACTCCGTAAAGGTAATGCCTCCAAATCTTTAAGGAAAAGACAACAACTACCAAATCAAAATCATGGGTTAGATAACTCTTTTTATTGAGTTTAAGATGTCTAGAGGCATAGGCTATGACATTACCCCTCTACATTAATACACAACCAATACCAACTGTAGAAGCATCACAATATGCTACGAAACTATCTATGCCATCTAGCAAAGTCAAGATTAGAGCAGAAGTGAGTTGAGTCTTCAACTCCTAAAAACACTTCTCACCGAAATCTGACCACTAAAAATTAAATTTCTTTTGTGTTAGTCAAAACATGGGAGAAACAATAGAGGAAAACCCATCAACAAATCATCTATAATATCAAGCTAAACCTAAGAAATTCTTGATATCAGATGGAGAGATTGTATAGGCCAATTTCTTACTATTTTGTTCTTTTGAGGATCAACTCAAATGACATCACCGAAAATAATATTATAAATGATAGCTATCCACCTCAACAAAAATTCACACTTACTGAACCTAGCGAATAACTGATAATATCTTAAGTTCTGCAACACAACCATCAGATGACATGCATGATCACTCTCACTGTGGGAATAGACAATGATATCATCAATAAAAACTATGAAAAATATGTACAAGGATTCTTGAACATCATGTTCATCAAGTGCATAAAAGAAGGAGGGGAATTCATCAATCCAAAAGACATGACTAGAAACTCAAAGTGATCATACTAAATTCTGAAAGTTATCTTTAGAATGTCACATTCGTTGACTCTAAGCTGATGGTAGCTGGATCTGAGGTCTATCATAGAGAAATAACTTGCACCATGAATTTTTTTGAACAAGTCATTAATCCTGGGGAGAGGATACTTACTCTTGATTGTGACTTTGTTCAACTGACGGTAGTCTATGCACATTCTGTAGGAACCAGCTTTCTTGTTCACGAATAGATCTAGCACACCCTATGGGGAAATACTAGGCCTGATGAAACCTTTATCCAAGAGATCATTCAACTTCTCATTTAATTCCTTAAGCTTAACTAAAGCCATTTTATAAGGTGGAATAGAGATATTCTGGGTATCATGAAGCAAATCTATTCTGAAGAAACTCTGGGAAGATCACTGGGAATACATCTGGAAGTTCTTTCACTACAAGAACTGATATAAGACTTGGAGTTTCAGAATCTAAGTCCTTAACTCAGATAAGATATTAAACACACCCCTTGGATATTATTTTTCTTGCCTTGAGATAGGAAATAATCTGACCCTTAAGCACTAATGTACTACCCCTCAATTCGATAACTAGTTCATTAAGAAATTGGAACTGGACAATTCTATTTCTATAGTCAATTGAGGTTTAACATGAGTAAAGATAATCTATGCAAAGAACGACATTAAAATCAATCATATCTAACTTAACAAGATCAACTGAAGTAACTTTTTGAGAAACTATGACCAGTAATTTCTATATACTTGTCTAGCTATAATAGACTTACCCACTGGGGTGGAAACTAAGAAAGGCTTTACTGACTTTTCAGGACTAACACTGACGTCTATAGCTATATAAGAAGTCATAACAGAATGTAAATCTTTGGGGTCTAAAAATGCATATACGTGAAGATAAAAAACTTACAACGTACTCGGAACCACATCAGGAGAACTTTCCTAAGCATGTTGAGTATGGATCACATACAATCTATTCTACCACTGGCGGCATAGGAGGTGGCATCCTACTGAGTAGGGTGACCTGCTGGGGTTGATAAAAAATTTGACTGGCCCTGTTGGCGCAAATCCTTTCCCTTTATAGAAATCATTGGACACTACTTGATCATATATCCTGGATTGCCATATCCAAAGCACACATTAGTACTTTCTTTGCATTAACCCTAATGATTCTTATCTTACTTCCTGCAGAGAAAATTAGTACGATCACTATTTATACTACCCTACGCCTTAAAACCTGGAGTTCTACCCCTACTTTCCTGCCTAAACATAGGCACTGGCGTACTAGATGAAGATGGGGATAGAGCTATAATTTTTGGCAAAACTAAGAACTGTTACCACCTTTTAACTTCGGATATGAGAAGTTGAAGCTATATTTTCTTGCCCTCTTATTCTCTTTTTCCTTCCCCTTATGCTTCTCCTCCTCAATCTATTGAGCATGAACCTTAAGGCTAGAAATTTTAGTGTCCTCAATAAACATGGTGGTAGTAAACTCCTTGACTACACTATTAGATATGCTAGATAAAAATTTATTCAGCATGGACCTATAGTCAGCCACCATAATAAGAGCATACCTCGACAACTGAGTGAAGTTGAGTGAGTAATCCTTCACACTCATGCTACCCCGCTTCACGTTAATAAACTTCTGAACCTTAAATTTCCTTAACTCTAGTTGGAAGAACCCAAAATCATCTCCCGAGATGTCACACGGTGCTTAGGTCTATAAGTAGCCACAAGCTGACCCTATCACTTCTTATAATAACTCATTCAAGAAGGAGTATATAAAATAATGGCATTTTCATATCAAATAAAAGGAAATACAAAGGTAATACTCGGTCCAACCAACCACAATACTAGAAATATCAATACAACCATAGTTTGATAACTAGTCTGACAAAGACTCTACTACTCTATGAACTCGAGAGTCGTTGGGACAGGTCCCCAACTAACTCAAACTGAACTGAAAGTAATAACATAAACACACAAATACTTAGATGTCTGAAGATATGTCCTCAAATCAAAAGGACTCACCACTGTAGAAATGTAGACGAAGGTACTTGAGAATTACTGACGAGGCTGGGACTGGGCACCTAAACCTATAGTATAAGATAATGTAGCACATAGAAGTATATTTGGATTAGCACTTGGGAATGTACTGAGTGTATGGGGGCATATACATTTACATAAAACAATATCAATATTCTTTAATCAAATCATGTATGCAAATAGGAATGACTCACATGGCATGAATAAGTGTAAAATGTAAAGCTCATAAATCATATAGAATGAAGCATGTAACACAAATCTCGTGATTAATTATAGTTTGGCTTTTAAATCTGTGCTCTCCACTTATTTTCATTACTCATAGGATGAAGGAAACTTTAAACAATACTTTCAACTCATGCATGTCTCATGGAGAGTAAAATTTCTTCATTGCTCAAGAACTTATAATTCTTTTGAGCTCAAACACTTGGAACTCGAAATCATATGACCTTGGTTTAAAAACTGATGATCAACTCTTATCAGTAGAGAAAACTACTTTCTTCTTTAGAAAATACTCAAAAGAAATTCGTTCACTTTAGAAAATATCTCATCTCAAAGCTTTAGGGAAGATATTCTATTTCAATGGAAAATACTTTACTTTAGGGAGGTTCTCTTAACCGACATACACCATGCGAGCTACATGAAGTCCAATGTCTTGTCCTCCTATGAAAAAAACATTGGGGAGAGTTTTCATACACTTGCCAAGGAGCATAACCTTGTCTCAGAGATCACTTATCTCGGCCTCGAGCCCAATCAACTCTGCCTCAGGCCCAAAATTTGAAACCTATAGTGGCACGTAGTTCTGGGGTAAGAAACCATGGTAACTTACCCAACTCGGTGCTAAATACAACTCTCTTTAGTTTATCTCGCTCATTTCATGGAATTTCACTTTCAAAATAATCTCATGGTTCATAAGAACCCAACAATCAAATTTGTAATCTCGTGTGGTAGAGTGGATTTCAAAACTCTATGACCATTAGGTCAAAACATTTCTCAATAATCTCAAAATACTCAAATCATGGGTGCTTATAGCATAATAATTTATAAAATTGCAAGTCTCAAGTAGGGCTTAATGACCCATATTTCAATCTCAAGTTAAAACTCATCATAATGCATCATAGATAGCATATAGATTCATAATTCGTGTAGAAATCTAGAAGTTACAGCAATTTGTCTCAAAATATCAACATACTCATATACTTCAATTTCTTGAACATTAAAACTCTTAAATTGTCAAGGAGTAATAATATAGGGTATAAACCCAGCTTTAATTTCTTAAAAAAATATGCAAAATCAAGCAATTTGACTTTTAATTCATGGGAAACATGAAGATATTACAATTAATAACAATAGGTGAAAAATTATAATTCAATATCATCTAAAATTTCATAGATTGCAGAAAATCATAGTTTAAATAAGACTTTGGGCACAAGGGTGAATGGATTACCCTTGTTCAAAATCCCACATACCTTCAATTATGAAATTAGATGAACAAGCTTGCTTCAAACTCTTCTTCTTCCTCTTGAGAGAGGGTTCTTGCAACCCTTCAACTTGGGGAACTTAAATCTCAACACAATTTGTAGAATCTATAGTGAGTTCTTGGATTTCTTATAGAGGGGTTTTAGCGTTGATCTTGAGGGAGAAACCATAGATCTCTTATGTTTTGGATGATTAATAAAGTCATTTGCTTTGTTTCGAATATATCTAGTTGATAAAAGAGTGGAAAGACCAAAAATCCCCTTTTAAAAATGGCTTAAAATATTGAACGGGGGCTGCGACGGTTGGAGCAACAGTACTTTGCTAGCCTGACGGTCTGTCGGATTATCCATCACATGTTGGTCAGAAAAAGAACACACTTCCTCTATGTGATGGTCTCAGCGGTGATCGTCTCGGCGACGGTCCATCGCAGCCTTGACGGTCTGTCGTCCTGGCCTCCGTACTTGTACTAGAGAAGGGAGTTACTACCTTGGTTGCGACAGTCCATCACAGACTCGACGGTCATTCAGATCATCTATCGCACCTGGGCGGTTTCAACAACTCTCAATAAAATGGCCATAACTTCTCACCCCGATGCTGGATTTGGACAAAATTGGTATCGTTGGAAAGCTAATTCAATTCTCTACATGAAAAAATTCAAATTTAAGAAAATTCTACATGGATAAAACACCAATCACTTAGAAAGTTACTTCTCAATCTTTTAGGGCTAGAATTACACTTCACTTGACATGCTCTAAGGCTCGTACTACGAGGGAACTTTGCAGGGTCTTACAATATCTCCCCCTTGGAAACATTCGTCTTCTGATGTTGCTAGTTAGACTAGGAACACAGGAAAATAGAGTACACATAGCTAAAGCAATTTGCTAAATGGGCTCAAAATCTTTCTAAACTCTTGAATATCTCAAAAATTGCAAAAACTCATGCAAGAATAGATATATAGCTGAACTTTAGATTAAAAGGGTTGAATTAAGGAAGAATAATACCTTCGGATCAATCTAAACTCTCAGAAAAGAGGTGTGGGTACTTAGCTCGCATGTCTACTTCTGGCTCCCAAGTAGCACGCTCTACTGATTAGTTTCGCCATAACACTTTGACCAAGGGAACATCCTTGTTTCTCAGTCTATGGACCTGAAAATCTAGGATCTCAAGCGAAATCTCTTCGAATGAAAGACTATTCTGAATATCAGTACTCTCTGAAGGATCTACCATAATGGAATCACCAATATGCTTCTTAAGTATGGAAACATGAAAAATAGGATGAATGGCTGACAACTCCGCAGGTAACTCAACCAAATAGGCTACTTTCCTAGCACGGCTCAAATCTCTATATGGGCCAACATAACGGGGACTAAGATTTTCTTTTTTACCAAACCTCTTCACCTCTTTCATGGGTGAAATCTGTAAGTACACCCAATCACACACTTCAAACTCAAGATCTCTTCTCCTCACATTGGTATATGACTTTTGACGACTCTGAATTATCTTTAACCTCTCTCTAATAAACTTAACTTTCACCGTAGCTTCAAATACTACATTAGGCCCAATCACGGCAGCTTCACCCACTTCAAACCAACCTTTAGGTGATCTTCATCTTCTATCATACAAGGCCTCAAATAGTGCCATCCTGATGCTAGCATGGTAACTATTGTTATAGGCGAACTCTATCAATGGAAAATGATTATCCCAACTACCTTTGAAATCAAAAGTACATGCCTGCAAATATCTTCTAGGGTCTGAATGGTCCTGTTAGCCTGACCATCTGCCTGTAGATGAAAAGTGAAACTCAAAAGAACTTGGGTACCAAGAACCTGCTGAAACACCCTCCAAGATTGAGAAGTAACTTGAGTAACCCTATAGGAAATGATAGACGAGGGAACTCCATGCAGCCTGACTAACTCCCAGATGTACAATCTAGCATAATCCTCAGTTGTATAAGATGTATGCAGGCAAAAAGTGCGTGGACTTTGTCATCCTATCTACAATAACCCAAATAGAATCATAATAATGACATAAAAGAGGTAACCCGATCACGAAGTCTATATTCACCACCTCCCACTTCCAAGTGGGTATAGCAAACTCTTGCATCACACCACCAGGTCTTTGGTGCTCTAACTTAACCTATTTTCACGTTGTACACTTTGCTATAAACTCATCTATATCCTTATTCTTACCATTCCACTAATATATTTCTAGTAAGTCGCGGTACATCTTGGTAGTGTCGGGATGAATAGAATACCACGGGCCATACACTTCAGTCACAATCCTCTACCTCAGATCATCAACACACGAAACACATAATCAACCCTGCAATCTCAACACGCCATTTCCCTATTGGGATAAAACCTCTAGCTTTTGGTCCTTAACTGCCTTCTTAAGTCCAACCAAACTAGGATCTCTATCTTGCTTCTCCTTCACTTCGAAGACTAAAGAGGATTCGAAACTACTTTGCACCAAAGTACTCCTCTCAGCTGAATCAAGCAACCTAATACCCAATCTAGACAAACAATGTTCAATACAAGCTAACTCTTTCTTACCTTCCTCTACATGAACAACACTACCCATACACAATCTACTAAGGGCATCCGCCACTACATTGGCCTTGCCCGGGTGATACAACACACTCATATCATAGTCTTTTAACAACTCTAACCACCTCATCTACCTAAGATTCAACTCCTTCTGAGTAAACACATACTGCAGGCTCTTATGATCAATAAACACATCAACATAAATACCATAAAGACAGTGTCTCCAGATTTTCAAAGAAAAGACCACAGCAGGTAACCCAAGATCATGGGTTGGGTAATTCTTCTTATGTGGCTTCAACTGTCTAGAGGCATAATCTATAACCTTACCTCTTTGCATTAACACACAACCTAAACCAATTCTAGAGTCATCATAATACAACACAAAACCATCTGTACCATCAGGCAAAGTTAACACAAGGGTTGAATTAAGTTGAGTCTTCAACTCCTGAAAACTCGTCTCATAGAAATCTGACCAATGGAACTTAACTTTCTTTTGGGTCAACTAGGTCATGGGAGATGCAATAATGGAGAAACCTTTAAAAAATGGTGGTAGTAGCCCACTAAACCCAAGAAACTTCTAATGTAAGATGGAGAGATAGGTCTAGGCTAATTTCTTACAGCTTCTATCTTTTGGGGATCAACTCTAATACCTTCGGTTGAAATAATATGACCCAAAAATGCTTTAGACCTTACCAAAAATTCACACTAACAAAATTTGGCGAACAACTAGTGACCTCTAAGAGTTTGCAAGACAATTCTAAGGTGATCTACATGATCATGCTTACTATGGGAGTAGACAAGGATGTCATCTATGAACACTATGACAAATATATCATGATATCGCTTGAACACTCAATTTATGAGGTCCATAAAAATTGTTGGGGAATTGGTTAGCTCAAAAGACATGACTAGAAACTCAAAGTGACCATAGCGTGTTAAGAAAGCTGTCTTTGGAATATCACATTCCCTCACTTTAAGTTAATGATAGCCAGATCTAAGGTCTATCTTGGAGAAATAACTTGCACCTTGCAACTGATCAAACAGGGCATTATTTTTTACTTTGACCTTGTTAAGCAGATGGCAGTCAATGCACATACACAAATAACCATCTTTCATTTGTATGAACAGAATAGGTGCGTCCCAAGGAGAAATACTAAGCCTTATGAAACCTTTGTCTAAACATCATTGAGTTGCTCGTTCAACTCCTTAAGCCTAGAAGGTGCCATAAGGTATGGAGGAATGGAAATAGGATGCGTGTCGAGAAGAAAGTCAATCTGGAATTCTATCTCTCTATCAGGAGATACCCCGAGGAGATCTTATGAAAAATCATCTAAAAACTCATTCACAATATTAACTGACTAATTAGTTAGAGCCTCAGACTTAGTGGCCTAGACTCTAACTAGGTGATAGATGTAACCCTTGGATATTAGCTTTTTAGCTTTGAGATAGGAGATAAAATAACTCTTGGTAGATACAGAACTCCTGGACTACTTAAACACTGGCTAATTAGGGAACTAAAACTTGACCACATGGGTACGATATTCTATGGATGCATAACAACAATTAAGCCAATCTATACCCAGAATAAGGTCAAAATCCACCATGCCTAACTCTATCAAATCAGCAAGTATGACTCTATAAAGAACAATAATAGGATAATCTCTATACACTCGTTTAGCAATAACTGACTCCCCTACTATTATGGAGACTAAGAAAGGCACATGAATCTCTTTGGGACTCAATTTGAAATTCATAACCATAAGTGGGGTCACATAGGAGAGACTTGACTCGAGGTCCAACAACACATAAACATTAAAAAACAAAAACGTGGATCATACTCGTAATAACATTGGGAGATTCATCTTTCCCTTGACTGGATGGTAAGGCATAGAATATATTATGGCACTGACTGCCAGTACTGCTAGATGAAGTACCTTGAACACGGGCGGGACGAGGGACCGGAGCTAGTGTACTAGTAGTCTGTGACTAAGGTTGGGCATCTCTGGTCCCCTTGCTAGCATGTGGACAATCTCTTAGTCTATGACCCTGCTTGCCATAAGTAAAACAACCCCTTAAATCTGTGAAACACTCACCAGGATGATCCATACCACACTTAGTACAAGAAGGATAACAGGGCTTGTTATCAATATTGTTCTGTGACCTAGACATAAAAGACCTGCTCCCTTGCTCCTACTTGCCTCTAGGCGCGAGAACACTAGATGATGAAGGCGTTGGAATAGATGGACATCTCTAAAATTGAGGATGGTTTCCTGCATGGAACCTAGGTTGTCTACACTTATGCTACTCAGATCTAACCCTCTTGTTACCTCTCACTCTGTCTCTCTCTCTAATCTTATCCACCTCTATCTACTGTGGATGTATTATCAATCTAGACAAACCCATATCCATATGCAGTATCACGATCCTACACTCTTTCAGCACCAAACTAGAAACATCTGTCACGAACTTGCTCATACTAGCTCGAGTATCAGAAATCAAATCAGGAGCATACATGGCAAACTGGTTGACCTTCAAGCAGTACTCCTTAACAGTCATAGAGCCCTGACTCAATTTCATAAACTCCTCAATCTTTGCTTCCTTTTTCTCAAGTGGAAAGAACTTGTCTAAGAATGCATCTTGGAATACCTGCCAAGTCATAGGAGTAGCATCCTCACCTATACCCTTCCTTCATGATACAACCCAGTCATAAGCTATGTCCTTCAACCTATAAGATGCCAACTCAAAACTTTATTCCTTAGAAACATACATTAACTGTGTGATCTTTCTCACCTCCTTAAGCTACAACTGAGTGTCCTCACCTGCCTTGGACCCATAAAACTCAGGAGGATTTATTCACATGAAAACACGAATCCTAGAAGTAGCTACATCACCTCCTTGCTAATTTGCAACTATGGACTGGTTATTGGCCCAAACATTAGCGGTGACAGCATGGGCTAACGCTTGAAAGTCTGCCCATAACTAAGCATGAGACATAGTCTCATTCAAAGGATCAATAGGTGGGGGTTGCTCATCATTGTTTCCTCAGGGATTTTCTCTTTGGAGAAGCATTTTCTAAAATAGAAGAGCACGAATTATTAGATGAGAGGGACAACTACAAACACAATGGAATCTGAAAGAAAGAAACAACTTTTTCCTAAAATTTCTAGTGGCCTATTGCTCATACATGTGGCGCGCTACATACCGATGATCAAGACTCTACTCAATGTCACTTGTTAGACTCCCTAGGACTCCTTTAAAACCATAGGCTCTTATACCAAGTTTGTAATGACCTAAAATCACCTCCTAGGACATCACACGATACTTAGGGCTACAAGTAGGCCTAAGCTAACCCTTTAAGCCTATCATTTCACATAATAACTCATTCAAGAAGCAATATACACAACACTGGCATTGTCATATCAAATGAAATGAAACATGAAGGTAATACTCGGTCCAAACAACCATAGTACTGGAAATCTCAATACAACCACAGTTTGATAAATAGTCTAACAAAGCCTCTAGTACTCCATGAACTCAATAACTATCGGGACAGGTCCCCAAATGACTCAAACTAATCTTAAATTAATAACATAAACAGTTGAATAATGAAATGTCTGAAGATAGGTTCTTAAACCATAAGGACTCACCACTGTAGAAATGTAGACGAAGGTACTTGGGAATCACTGATGAGGCTGGGACTGAGCACCTAAACCTACATTATAAGATAATATAGCACATAGATGTATATGTGGATAAGCACTTGGGAATGTACTGAGTATATGGGGGTGTATGAATTTACAAAAAACAATATTAATATTCTTCAATCAAATCATACATGCACATAGGATTGATTCACATAGCTTGAATAAGTCTAAAATGTAAAGCTTATAAATCATGTAGAATGAAGCATGTAACACAAATCTAGTGAGTCATTATACTTTGGCTTTAAAATTTGTGCTCTCCTCTTATTCTCATTACTCAGAGGATGAAGGAAACTTTAAATAATACTTCCAACTCATGCATATGTCTCATGGAGAGTAAAACATCTTTATTGCTCAAGAACTTATAACTCTTTTGAACTCAAACACTTAAAACTTAGAATCATATGACTTTGGTTTAAAAACTAATGATCAACTATTATTAGTAGAGAAACCTACTTTCTTCTTTAGAAAATACTCAAAAGAAATTCGTTTACTTTAGTAAATATCTCATCTCAAAGCTTTAGGGAAAATATTATATCTCAATGGAAAATACTTTAGCTTAGGGAGGTTCTCTTAATCAACATAAACCATGCGAGCTACATGGAGTCCAACTTCTTAGCCTCCTAAGGAAGAAACCTCACATTAGGGAGAGGCATCATAATCTTGCCAAGGAGTATAAACTTGACTCAGTGATTACTTAGCCTCGGGCCCATTCATCTCGGCCTCAGGCCAAAAATCTCAAACCTATGGTGGCACATAGTTCTGGGGTAAGAAATCGTGGTAACTTACCTAACTCTATGCTAAATACTACTTCCTTTAGTTTATCTCGCTCATCTCATGAAAATACACTTTCAAAATAATCTCATTGCTCATAAGAACCCAAAATTCAAACTTGTAATATTATATGGTAGAGTGGATTTTAAAACTCTTTGACCATTAGGTTAAAACATTTCTCAATAATCTTAAAATACTCAAATCATGGGGTATTATAGAATAATAGTTCATAAAGTTGCAAGTATCAAGTACGGCTTAATGACCCATAATTCAATCTCAAGTTAAAACTCATCAAAATGCATCATAGATAGCATATAGATTCATAATTCATGTAAAAATCTGGAAGTTACAGCAATTTGTCTCGAAATATCGACATACTCATATACTTCAATTTCTAGAAAATTGAAACTCATAAATTCTCAAGGACTAACAACATAGGGTATAAACCTAGCTTTAATTTCTTAAGAAAATATGAAAAATCATGCTATTTGACTTTCAGTTCATGGGAAACATCAAAATATTGCAATCAATAATAATGGATGAAAAATCCTAATTCAATATCATGTAAGATCTCATAGATTGCAGAAAATTATAGTTTAAATAAGCCTTTGCGCACAAGGGTGAAAGGATTACCCTTGTTCAGAACTCCACATACCTTATATTATGAAATTGGATGAACAAGCTTGATTCAAACTCTTCTTCTTACTCTTGAGAGAGGGTTCTTGCAACCCTTGAACTTGGGGAACTTAAATATCAACTCAATTTGTAGAATCTATGGTGAGTTCTTGTATTTCTTGGAGAAGAGTTTTAGATTTAATCTTGAGGGAGAAACCCTAATTCTCTTGTATTTAGGATGATAAATGAAGTCATTTGCTTTATTTGGAATATATCTGGTTGATAAAAGAGTGGAAAGACCAGAGATCCTATTTTAAAAATGACTTAAAATACTGAATAGAGGTTGCAACAGTCAGAGCGACGGTCTGTCGCTAGCCTGAAGGTCCGTCGGATCGTCCGGCGCATGTCGGTCGAAAAAAGAACACACTACCTCGATATGATTGTCTCAATGATGGTTTGTCATTAACTTAATGGTCCATAGGATTATCCATCACACGCTGTCCAGGATGAGGCCATACTGCCTTAGTGGCAATGGTAACGGTGATGGTCCATCGCAGGCTTGACTGTCCGTCGTCTTTGCTGTTGCACGTAGGACAAAAAAGGGAGTTATTGCCTTAGTTATGATGGTCTAAGGGATGGTCCATCATAAACTCTATGGTATGTCAGATCATCCACCGTACCTGGGCTGTTCCGACAACTCTCAATAAAATGGCCATAACTTCACACCCCGATGCTGGATTTGGAAAAAATTCATATAGTTGGAAAGTTAATTCAATTCTCTACATGAAAAAAGTCAAATTTAAGAAAATTCTATATAGTTGAAATACCAGCCACTTGGGAAGTCATTTCTCAATATTTTAGTAGAAGAATTACACTTCACTTGACATACTCTAAGGCTTAGACTACGAGGGAACTTTACAAGGTGTTACACCATTCTTCTTTCCACTGCTTTAACTAGGTGTAAGCTACTCCTTGCATCTGATATGAAACTATGTTTGCACTCTCACTATAAGTGACACCATGATATCTCTACTTTTTGCATATCATCTAAAAATTTCTGCGAATCCTCTTCGTACTTAGATCAAGAAAACTAAGGGGGATTTATCGAGAGAAATCTCAGATTCTAGCTGCAGTTGAATCCAATACTGGATTGGCTGGAGTAATAGTCTATTAGTTGTTCTAGGCAGCTACACAGTGGACTAAGGCTCTGAATCGGCCCTAAACTCAACGTGAGAAACATGGTTTTTGAGAGGAACTTCCTGAATAGGCTATGTGGTCTAATCCCTGTTCCTTCTTCTGTTATTCATTATGGCAGGCATTATTTGTAAATGGAATAAAGGAAGAGTTATAAAAG
The DNA here is from genome assembly GCF_002878395.1 of Capsicum annuum. Lineage (NCBI taxonomy): Eukaryota > Viridiplantae > Streptophyta > Magnoliopsida > Solanales > Solanaceae > Capsicum > Capsicum annuum. Next base: position 65,229,814 of record NC_061118.1, on the reverse strand, counting down.
AAGGAATTCAATAGAGCTCAATATCTTTTGCATGATATGAACACTGAAAGAAAGGAAATTTTCCTAAAATATCTCATAACCTTTTTCCCATAAGTGCGGCGTGCTTTATGACTATTCACAAAAATCTACTCAACATAGCTTTCAGATTCCCTTGGAAACTTTAAAACCTTAGTCTCTGATACAAAGCTTTGTCATAACTCGAGGATACCCGCTGGTCATGACATGATGCTTTAGGCCAAAAGTTACCCAAAGTTAACCTATGTACTAGTACCTACTGAATAAAATAGATAATAAAATAGCATATCCAGAAGATAAACTGATGAACATATGATCTAAAAATAGAATACTGATTTGAATATAAATAGCTTGTCTAAAAGAGAACTGATAACATCTGACAGATAAATTGACTGTCTAAACATCTAGTATGATCATCTAAAAGCCTCTAACATGAGGATTTGATGGTACAGGCCACCAACTAACTCTTACTGATTAACATAAAAATAATTAGTGTAAATGACTACAGTAAAAAAATCATCCTCGATAGATGAGGATTCATCACTGCTTCTGCTGGGAGAATGCTAATATGTCTAAGGATTCTTAATAAACTATGCATCCTAACCTATGTTATAACAAAACATAGAACACAGAATAGTTTGTGATTAGTACTTTTAATGTACTAGTATGTAAGGCAAGGACTCCTAATATGCATGTGAAATCTGAACATGGATGCATAAACATGTAAAACTAAGAATGCAAGACCAAGTATAGTATATACTGACATAATGTGAATAACTGAATAACTATTATCTGAATAACTGAAACAATTAGTAAAAATGACATAATAAAAATTGAAATCTATCTACTTGGTTAAGAAAATCTGAGTATTGACTGAAACTGTGGGAGCTATCATATAATCGACATAAATCATGTAAGCTATCTTGGAATCCAATATATAAATCATGTTGAGAAGGGTTTTTCTATCCATTCCATCAAAGTAGAACCTAAACTGGAGTGATCACTAAATTAAGCACATATTGGGCAAAGGGAAACTCTGTATGGCAAGGAACCTAAACCTACGGTTTTATGTAGCTTTTGCAAAGTAGGATATATTGAAGACACACTTACCACTTGATTTGCTCACATAAAGTATTTCAAAACTAACACTGTAGCATAATCTAAAGAAATCAAGAACATATAAAACTAATAATTTAACATGAAATAATATCGGGTATATCAATAAAAATATGATTTGACTGACTAATTACTTAAAAGCCTAAAATGTAAGTAAACATATAGGTATCGGGTGTTCATAACTCTCTAGCACTGAAATAAAGTCATAATTCAAACATGCAAACAAGAGACATTTCAATAGTTTGATAAATTTCATGAATGTAAACATGGGAATAAATAAAACTTTGGAAAATATCATGTTTATACAGTTTAAAGCATAATTTAAAATTTTTATATAGTATTGATTGAACATAACATGGGGTTTTTGAACTTCAAGCATATAAGAGCATGATTCTCATGGAGTGAAACTATTAACATATCTTAAATATAAAACTAAAAAGAAAACATGGACGAACTTCATAATTTATATTGAACTTGATTATATCTAGAGTAAAATTCATACTTTAACTAGAAAGAGGGTTTTTGGGCTTAATGGGCTAAAGAAACTACTTATAACTGATTGTGAATCGCAGGATGGAGTTGTAGTTAAAAGTTGAGGCCTTGGGTCATACACTGGTTAGGTTGCAAGTCTATGCAAATACTCATAAGGTCTAGTTACGAGTCATATGCTAGACTCACAACAAATGGGGAGGGTTCTTATCCACACACACTTATGTCACTATGAGTCCCTCCATACGACTCATAGGAATTAATTATTAGTCTTGTTGAGGTATCAGAGTCACTAGGCTCAAGACAAAGTGATTCACTAGAGGGGTTACAACGCACTCATGATGACCCATCATGAGTGGTAATGATTTGTTTCCCTGAATCATAACCAAGTTAGTTTTTCAAGGCTCTTAAGTAAGAATTTCCAGTAATTCTTCCCATGGCCGCAGACTGAGATGAGGCTTGATGCATTGGAAAGCTAACCTCATGGGATATTTCTTGGGAGGTTAAGAACATGAAAACATAGGGTATTACAAATGTTAACCCATTGAACAATGTTTCTCATGGTTTACTTATGATTTTTATGCTTTAATTATGGTTTTGAACTTGAGGGTGCAAGGGTATGGTGAATGAACTAGGGAATTGTGATTTTCCCAAACTTGTAACTTTAAAGTAGTTATGTCCCTAACCTCATTATGTGAAATTGATTTTAATTATGATAAAGGTGGGAATTTCTAAAGTTGAACTAGTCTTGAACTATTGTATGATATAAAATGTTAGTTCAAACACAATCGTCTGATTTAATGAACAAAGAGAGTTGGTGTTCCCCCACCAAGTATTAATGAACAAAGGGATTTGTTTAGCCCAAGTTAATGGAAATTGTTTTGGCATGATATTGTTTGCTTGCAAGTGTAGCTGGTATGACAATACCAATAATGTATGCCTTAATATGGAATATGTTCAATGAACGGGAATGTGTGACACTTGTTTTAATTAGGCTTTAATAAGGGTTGTGTAGTTGAGTCATGAAAGTGGAGGTCCGAATGACCGACAATTGATATCGCATTTGTTGATGCAGGGGTCAAACTGACAAGGGAAGTTCAATTCCCCGTCATTATTATTTCATGATTAAGGAGGTTTGAGTTCCACGTAAATCATTATATGATAGGGTGCTAAAGTTACCTTAGTATATTTTGAGAGGTTCAAGTCCCCCATATGCATATATATGAGATTATTATACAGTTTATGTATCTATACACACTGGGGACCGACCTGGGGGTGAGAGCTGGGGCCAATGTATCTCGTGGGCATATGTTATGACAGTTGACCTACACAATTTAGGCTAATGTTTTGAAAATACATGTTAAACCTAGTTCCCTATCCCGACACAGAACATATATATATATAAATGTATGTATATGTATATATGTATTTGTTTATGGCTATGTGCATTAGTTGGCTAGGCTTGAATTAACAACATTATTTTATTGTTATACCTAAGTTACATTCTAGCATTCATCCCGCCAACCGTCTAAGGATGTTATATCCCTACGTGATGCAGGATTTAGCCATAGATCTACTTTTCCTACTTAGTTATACTGGATTGATTGAGAGTTGACTTGAAGTGATGAGCTTCCATGCTTTGAAAGGCTCTATTTTAAGTTAATGATTTTCTTTTGAGTTATAGAATATTGGATATTATTTTTGGGTATAGTTAGGAGCATGTCCCGACACTTTATTAATATTCAGTTTTGGGTCATTGTTTAGAAGGCTTTGTTGGACTACTGTGGACTTGGGATGATCTGGTTGTTGGTTATTTTAGTTATACATATATCATAATATCTTTAATTTCAAGTTCTTTTATCATGTTATATGTTTGGAATTCATCCAACATGGGTGTAAGATGGTCTACGGTATTCATGTTGGGAGTGGTCTTTGGTCGTTGTTGGACTTGAGATACTCGTCAGGACCAAGCCCTGGTTCGGGTTATGTCATGATAGTGATAATAAGGTGTCAGTTACATGGTTAGATTAAGATGATGCTGGAGGTGGTAGAGATGATGTAGAGACCTAGGGCAAGAGACATTCTTGATGCGGTTACAAGGAGAACCCTTTAACTCTCCTCATGCTTTCTTAATTATGCAGTGAGGTCACTACAAGCTTTTAGTTGGGGGTGCCCATCTCCGTATTCATTAATTTCATTTGTATTATTGATATATTTGTGGATGTTTTATTCTAAGATGGTTGATTTTTATTTTTGTGTTGTAATAATTGGGCACCCCGATGGTGCCTACATTTCGTGGATTAGTTTTGTCGTTTTCTTTCATTTTTAGATTTTTATTTTATCTTTATCATGTTTGTGATGATTTCGGTAGAGCCTTTCCCTATGATATATTGAGTGACGTCATTCTTTAGGGAAAATATTGTCATTGAAAGTTTTGGGATCACGTTTATACCTATGGTGAAGTCTGAGTAGCCATATGGTTTTCTCTCATGAGAGCCGAAATTTAAGATGGAGACTTGATTTGGTACCATCAATAGCAAATTTTGAGTGGTGTAAATGTGAAGCAAACACCCCCTTCATCAAAAATTTTTTTGCAAAACCAAGGGCATGGATGTGAACTATTTTTATCAATACTTTACCTCTTTTTGCAACTCCAAAGTCTTTAGTTTGTAGTATATAGTAAATATTTCCTTTTGTCTCTAGTGGGAAATGCAATTAAGCCTCCTTGAAAAGTTTGTGTGCGATGTGTGGTGAGCTTAATTGTCAATCTATCACGCATACTTGTTTCATATAGAATGTGCCCTATTAGTCACCCAAGGCTAACTGTGATTATGCTTGGTTGGTGATATGATGGCCTTCTTTGTGAACATAAGAACCCACTATAGCCTAAATAGCCTACCCGTGCATAGAATAGTATCCTTAGTTACCCATTTTGAGCCTTCAAGACTTTTTTTTTGCAACCACATTACAAGCCTTGAACCATTTAAAGTTTGTCCCTCTTTTGAACCCTACCCTCCTTGAACTTAAAAAATGAAACTTGAGGCCAAATGCCTAAGTTGGGGGTGGTATGTTTTTGAAGGAGTGACCTTGGTTTAAGATATTGTAAGTGGATGCCTAAAAATCTAAGCAAAGTGAAAATGTGAAAAAGAAAAGAATCATCAAAAGAAGGAATAGCATGGATTGTAAAAGAAATAGTCAAAAAGAAAATGTATTCAAAGAGATAGGTAAATCAAGGTAGCGAAAGTTGGCATGTGTGAATTGTAGAAACAAATGAAGTGGTCCATGGGAAAAAGTTGGGTTGAATAGTGTGATGTAGACGTTCAAGGATTCTGTAGTCACTTTGTTCTTAAATGATATCATACCCTTTCCCATACCTACATTACAAGCTTGAAAAGGCCCTTTGAGATTTCCAACCAATTGTATTCATAATAAGGGCAAGCATATGGTATGGTACTTGTTAGCATTGAGAGAGTGTTTTTAAGATTGAGTATTTTGCACTTAAAATCCCTTGTTGCATAATAGATAATTTGGTGTGTGGGATTTTGTCACGAACCAAACCATAGCCTGGGCGTGAAAGGCATCTCAAGTCCCATGTGGACCAGAGATCACCCCCTTACCTAAACCAACAAACACAATAACCTCCATTATCAGATGAATTCCAAACATACAACAAGATAACATATAACACAACTAATATCAATTCATTTAATGTCTACACTATCCACCAGTAATCGGGTAACAACCTATTACTGACACAATCAATCAAACCACCTAAGTCCTACAAAGCCTTTACAAAAATGCAATCAATAAAATATTGGGACATGCCCATAACTGTAGCCACAACAACATCTAAAAAAAGTCTAAGAAATATGAAATAAGGACCATGAAATAAAGCCTTCCGAAGTATGGAAGCTCACCACTTCAATGTCAACTGACGAACTAACTCAAGCACTTGATCATTGCACAAGAAAAGTATAAGAAGTTTTGGTACCTACATTAGGTGGGGATACAACATCCGAAGACTATTAACGGTTGGAGTGCTAGCATGTAAATCAAGGATAGAGGTACAAAATAATACTATGACAATAGTTCAAAACAAATACAATATTCAATGCATAATATCATAGAGAGTACATAGACATATATAATAGCACATGCTAGGGTAGGAAACAAGGTTTAGCATGAACTTTGAAAAGCTTATCTTATGTTGTGTAGCATAACCATCATAAAACAAGGCACCCACAAGCTATATGAGCCCAGCTCTCCCCTAGATGGAAGGGCCCCAGTGCGTATAACCGCACGAACTAGAGAATATCCATATCTATATATGCCTTTATGGGGGACTCCAATCTCCCGACATAGTCAAGGTGACTTAAGCACCAATATATACAATATGGGGGACTCAAACCTCCCATTTATATATTTATTCAGGGGACTCAAACCTCCCGATCTTATAGACACCCACTCCGACTAGTGTGGTTTCAAGTGTTATTCCTTTAGACTCCACTTTCACGGACCGTCTACACATCCCCGCTTTAAAGAACAATTAAAACATTCATTTCAAATACATAACCATTAATCCAACTACTTACCAAAGGAATCCCATTGGTATCATCATACCAACCTGCCTTGCAAGCGTACAAGTTGCCATAACAATTATTAATCAACTTCGAACTCAAACCAGTTGTCTAAACAAAGACATCAATTCAATTTAGCATTTATGGACTCCAACCCATTTAGTCTTTCACGTCAATTTATAGCCAAGAAGGCATTCATAAAACCGTTTACCAATCATCCACATTTTTAGGGATATGCCTTAGTTCATAACACAATTCAATATGTGACAAGATTATTGTTATTGAAATTTTCACAAACAAGTTGAGTGCATATTGTTATCAAAGACAAAAACCAATAGTTTTAGGGTTAAACATGACACATTTGTTAAACCACAATTATCATTCACCCACATGTGCAAATCCATTATCAAAACATGTATAAACATAATTTAAACCATGTGAAAACAATACTCAGCATTATGCATTCAAACCCTCAACCATGGTTTTCAAAACGACAATTATTGATTCATGAATAATTCTTAAAACATATTCTTTTAGTAAACCAAAAATGAACGAAGGTCACATGCCTGAGTTATGAAGATTCATGGAGGGAAATTGGTCTTTAATCCCTTAGCTGACCACTTTGATAAAACCATATCCCAATAGTTCTTGAGAAGTTTTAGAGAGAGTTTAGAGAGTGTTTGATCTTGTAAGGTATGTAATGGATGACCAAAAGATGTTATAAAATGCGAGGTGTTAAGCTCTTGGTGTGGGAAATGTCCAGAATACCCTCAGCTTAAAAGTTGTAAAAGGTCTGTAGGTGGCTATGAGTCAAACCATTGAGTCTTCAACACAACATACGACACTTACCATTGAGTCGTCACCAAGATAGAAAATCGGACACCACACAGTATATCCAACCTATGACTGTCTTGCCCTACTTGTCACTAGACCATACGACTAGTATGGTATAGACATGACTACCACAGAAAACCAAGGGCTTAGACACATGGCAATATATGTTTGGACCCTAACCACTTGTCATATTATCATACGACTCATGAGGAGTCTCTCTGACACAACCTAAAAATGGGCCATGCCATATGGGTATCTAAAGACCAATAAGGACCAGAGATCGTCCTGATAACCCAATCTAACCACTAAATCAATCAACATGGGGTTGGATGAACTCCAACCCTAAGTCAAGAAAGCGAAAACGATACTAATAACCATAACTTAGATGATGTCTATACATTTTATTTACATCAACTTATATATATATATCCCCACATACCCAAGTCCACAGCCATCCACAAAGCCTCTACAAATCCGATGTCTAATACTTGTTGGGATATGCCCCCGATAATAGCCAACATCAACTCGAAAACATAAGATAAAAGACTACGAAATGTATGCCTTCTGAAGAATGGAAGCTCACTACTTCAATGTCAACACATGATCCGCCCAAACACTTCGTCACTATGCAGAAAGAGAAGAAGAAACATATCATTTATTCTTAACGCATTCATTTAGGAGATATAGAGTAACGGACTTCTAACCTTCCAACCTTACAATTCAAAAAATTAAGACTCTTCGTTATATTACACAGGAGGACCCAAACCTTAAGACATCACATTTTATATATAAAGTAAATAGAAGCAAGTATCTTATATGGTAAGTGGACATGAACCACACACCAACTCATCTTATAGAGTAAATGGACACGAACCACAAACCTTTGCACATTATATGATAAATGAACCCGCACAACAAACCTTCACACCTTACATGGTAAGTGTACTCAAACCATAAACCGACACACATTTTATAGTAAGTGGACCCAAAATATAAACCAATACACATTATATGATAAGTGAACCCGAACCACAAACCGACACACATTACATGGTAAAAAAACCCAAAGCACAAACAAACACACATTACATGGTAAGTGGACCCGAACTATAAACCAAAACATATTTCATACTAAGCAGACCTGAACCACAAACCAACACGCCTTATATAGTAAGAGGACGTAAACCACAAATTGACTCATCTTATATGGTAAGTGGACCCGAATAACAAACCAACATCCCTTATATGGTAAGTGGACCCGAACCACAAACCAACACATCTTATATGGTAAGTGGACCACAACCACAAACCAACAAACCTTATATCGTAAGTAGACCCAAACCATAAACTGACATGCCTTATATGGTAAGTGTACAGGAACCATAAACCGACTTGTTTTATATGGTTAACAGACTCCAACCAAAAACCAACATGCCTTATATAATATGTTAACCCAATATAGGAAGTCGATCTGATCCACAAACCAACAAACCTTAAAAGGTAAGTAGACCCGAACCACCAACCATCACATTACGCAAGGGACTTGAACCACAAGCCATCGTATCATCATTACTAGTCAACATAAGGACTCAAACCCTTCTTATACATATATTAACATCCATACAATTCAACACATAAGGTATGACTATGGGGACACTAAGTCGTATCTAACATAGTGTGTAACCACCACCACACTGCCTAGTGTTCAAGAGGGGGTTACTAAGTCCTATCCAGTGGGTATGACAAGTACCCTGAGTCGTACCATGGACAGAATACCAAAAGTCAAATATTTTTGCAAGGCCAAGGCCTTGGGTGTTTCATTCTCCCTTACTTAGGATCATTCGTTCTCAAATAACGAGTAAGGTGAGTACAATAACTAGTTAACATATTACCACACATCAATTTAGCCTTTCATCAAGTTAGAACACAAGGCATACAATAAGGGTAAGACTAACATCATAATCATGATCAATCAAACATTGGTTTCATTTATTATGGGAATCAAACCTATTATTTATCAAGACACTAGGTCAATTCAAATCTTAGGGACATGAACCCATTATCTAACAAAGACATTAATCAAGTTAAGGACATCAATGCACATCTCAAGCACAAGCCTCTAGGTTAAAACACAAATGTGGATACCTTAGACTTCATGTCCTCTTCTGCCTTCTATGTAGCTTTCTCCAACTTTTTGTTCCTCTATGGAGACTTCATCGAAGCCACTTCTTTCATTCACAACTGGTGAATTTTCCAACCCAAGATCCTTATCGGGATCTCCTCATAGTACAAAGAGTCATAAATACTAATGTTTTCTAAGGAAGCAACCAATGGAGGACCACATATACACCTTCTACACATAAAGACATGGAATGTAGAATGATTAGGACTCATTCTAGAAGGCAAGTCCAATTTTAACTCATACCTTCCTAGGGAAAACTATCCCTTTGATGCATTCAAAAATAAAAACACCTCGTTTAAACCACTCTAGAATGAAAGAATGGTAATTTGGACAAGTGTCCGAGATAAAACTAATCCACAAATAAATTTTCCCACCAAGGTACTAGAAAGGTCATCAACGAGGATCCTCAAGATGTTTATTAACAAAGAAAATGGACTCTAAAGAAAAAACCTCCTGACTTAGAGTCTTCAACTCAGACCAAATGATACAACCACCCTTTTACAGATCAAAATTTGGGATCTAAGATAAGAGACGAACCTTTCCTTAGAGACTAAGAAACCTTTTTCCAGTACAATGACCAGCTCATTAGGGAATTTTAAACATGACCTCACGGGTCTGACAATCTAATGAAGTATGGCATGAATGCAACCAAATCCATCCCAAAAATAACATTAAAATCAAATATATCTATCTCTTATCAAATCAATAGGAGTTCCTTTACTACTAACAGCTACCACACACCCCTTATAGACTTTTTAAAACCACAGAGTCTCTTATCGGGGTAGAAATAGAAAAGGATTCAAAATTTACTTGGAACCAAATGAAAATACACAATTACAAATGGGGTCACACGTCAGAGAGATAGACCTCATACCATGTAAGGCATACACATCATAGAAAAAGAATTTCAGCATACCCGCACCAACATCCAGAGATACCTTAACTCCTGGTGGGTAGTAAGTGTATATAATCAATTTTAACCACTGTCGGTACCAAAAATAGAAGCAAAAGCAGAAATAGCACCCTTCGATAATGGATTAGACTCGGTAGAAATACAGGCCTTATTGGACCAAGTAGCGACTCTATAAGGGCACTTTGCTGCATGTGGCCAAACTGACCGCATCTAAAATACCTATTCTTCCCCTTCTCATACTCACCATGGGAATACTGACCATAAAATCTACAAGGAGGATAGGCCAGCTTTGATTGGTCTCCACTAGCTTGAGAATCACCACTCACCCAATTGTTTCTCTTAGATAACTTATAACTAGACTGTTAGCCTCTACTTAGCATATAAGAATGAGACCTCTTATATTGTCTCTCACTAATCTCGCTGTATTTCTTTTTCTCTTTCTCCATTTATTGCATATATATAACTAACCTACAGAAGTTTGTGTCGTTGATTAACAAAGCCACCTTACTCTCAAGAACCAATTCGACAGACAATCCCAAAACAAACTTATGCATCCTAGCTCTTATGCTAGAAACTATCTCACGGGAATACCTAGATAACTAATGGAATCTCAAGGCATACTCAATGATAGACATTCTACCTTTCCTTAAATTCACAAACTCTCTCTTTTGCATACCTTAAATCTTGAGGGAAGATGCAGTTTAATAAGGTACAAGAGAAATCCTCCTATACAACAGCACTAGTACCCATATCTATAGATATCTCCCACTCATTATACCATTGGTATGCAATATCCTTCAATTGGTAAGAAGTAAACTCCATACCTTCCATCTCTGACGTATGCATAATCAAGAAGATCATCTCCATTTCATCAATCAAACTTTAAGGATCTTCCTCAACCTTCACACCAGTAAATACGGGAGGGTGTAACCTCATAAATTAGCCAACCCTAGTGGTCTCAGAGAATGGAGTAAACGGAATACCACGCCCCAAACTGAGAAGGTACCAATTGAGTCAACAGAGTAATATAGCAATGGAACTTAGCATTACTAGCATCCCCTTGAGGTGACGGAGGAGAAGTATCACTCTCACAAGAAAGGTTAGCGGGGAAAGATGGGACCCCAAGAGAATGGATAGATGTCACAACTCTAGCCTAATTCTAGACCCTAAAAGTTGGATAAGCTCTATCCAAATTGTCTAGAGTAGGGACAGAAGAGTTTTCCTAAGTATTAGGTCACCATAGAGGCATGATCTGAAAGATATGAAAATAGGAATTCGAGGAATCCAAGACCTTAGACTCTATATCTTGAGATTGAAACACAAGAAAAGGAAACATTCCTAAATGCCCAATAGCCCTCACTTTTAAGTGTGCTGACCTTCACATCCATAAAAGAGACTCTACTTTACACAATGTTGGGGACTCCCAACTGACCATGAACCTAGAACCTGATGCCAACTTTACAGAACCCAAAAATGAGCCATGTTGTATGGGAATCTCTATCCCAACTTGGACCGTAGATCACCCTGATAACCTAACCTGACCATCAAATTAATCCATAAGGAGTCGAATGAACTCCAACCCTAAGTCAAGAAAACATAAACCAATCTATAACCATAACTTAGACAATGTCTAAGCATTGTATTACACAAAATTATATATATATAAATCCCCTACATACCTAAGTCCACAGACAACCACAAAGCCTCTACAAATTCGACGTCTAGTACTTATCGAGACATGCCCATAACAATAGCAAACATCAAATCTAAAACATAATATAAGAGACTATAAAATATATTCCTTCTGACGAATGAAAGCTCACTACTTCAATGTCAACACATAATCCATCCAAATACTTGGTCACTGTGCAGGAAAAGAAGAAGAAGCTCTGCCCCCTATGTCGCATGAGGACATCTCTTCTGAAGATGGTTAGAGATTATCGCGCCAGCATACAACTCAAGGATAAGGATAAAATAGTGCATTTTTTTTCAAATCCAAGTCAAACCATCATACACAACCACGTTTACAATATTATAGGCATATATGGAGATATAAATACATATAATTACATAGCTTTCCGAATCATGGAAAAATTTATATCATTCATTCTTAAGGCATTCGTTCATGAGACATTGAGTGAAGGACTTCAAACCTTCCATCCTTGTAATAAAAAACATTAAGCTTCTCTGTTATATTAGACAAGAGGACCTGAACATCAAGCTGTCACATTTTATATATAAAGTAAATTTAACCAATGAATCTTATATAGTAAGTGGATATGAACCACACACCAACTCATCTTCTATGGTAAGTAGACACGATCTATAACCCTTCACACATTATAACGTAAGTAGACCCGTACCATAAATCTTTATACCTTATATAGTAGTAGACCTAAACCACTAACCGATACATATTACATGGTAAGTGAAGTCGAACCATAAATCGACACACATTACATAATAAGTAAACCCAAACAACAAGCCAACACATATTACATGGTAAGTGGACCTGAACCACAAATTGGCATGCATTACATGGTAAGTAATCCCAAACTACAAGCCGATACACATTACATGGTAAGTGGACCCAAAACACAAACTGAGACATATTACATAATAAGTAGACCGAAACCACAAACCAATATGCATTATATGGTAAGTGGACCCAAACCACAAACCGACTTATCTTATATGCTAAGTGGACCCAAACTACAAACCAACATCCTTTATATGGTAATTGAACCTAAACCAAAGACCAACATACCTTATATGGCATGTGGACCAGAACCATAAACTAACACGCCTTATATAGTAAATGGACCCAAACCATAAACCAACATGCCTTATATGGTAAGTGGACCCAAACCACAAACTAACTCATCATATGTGGTAAGTGGACCTAAACCACAAACCAACATGACTTATATGGTAAGTGGACCCGATCTGCAAAACAACACAACAATCACATTAGGCAAGGGACTTGAACCACAAGCCATATTATCATTATATCTAGATGACATAAGGACTCAGGCCCTTCTTACACATACATTAACATCCAAACAATTCAACATATAAGGATTCAAACCCTTCTTAGGTAATTCAAGCTACTAAGTCTACATATCAACACCAAAGGTCATTATTCGACCTTATAAAACCATTTAACCACTAATTATTTAAATAGTCTAAATGCTTTGATTAAATTCATCATTCAAGTCAATTTGTGGTCACCATGAACATTAAAAATCATTCATTCTTTATTATCATTCTTATACCACTCTTTAGTTCAAAACACTATTCCATTTTATGTTTAGGGACTATGAGCCATTTAGCCAACCATCCAAGACATCCAATAACTCAATACATGGTCAGTAAGGCCTTTACCAACCATTTACCTAGCATTCATATTCATTTTAACATCATTTTATCTCATTAATATTCACTAGACCGATACCATATTTAAATTCACAATTAAGATATGACTAGTTAATTCTCTTAGATATTTTCACAAACACCTTGAGGAAACACTTTTATCAAAACCAAAACCAAAGTAGAAATCATAAAATTTAGGATTACTCATGACCCATTTGTTAAATCACAATCAACAAGAACCCACATGTGCAAACCATCACCAAAAACGTGTATAAACACGACTTAAAGAAAGAGTAAACATTACCAAACATTCTACTTCAAAACCCTCGCTATTTGATTTCCAAACCACCATTTACAAGTCAAAATCATTGTTCAAGTCACATGATATTTTTAACTAACAATGGTGAAAAACATAGTCATATGATATCTTAAAGACTGGAGCATAATCCTCAAATATTGCATGCGCTCCTCTCTACTCCTCGATTATACATGGATGTCATCAATGAACACAATCACGAAGGAATTCAAATAAGGCCTAAATACTCAGTTTATCAAATTCATAAATCCAATTAGGGCATTAGTCAAGCCAAATTTCATCACTAAGAATTCATAATTACCATAACAGGTCCTAAAAGCTATCTATGGGATATCCTCAGCCTGAATCCTCAATTAATGGTAACTAGATCTTAAATCAATTATAGAAATCATTGTTGCATGCTAAAGTTGGTCAAATAAATCATCAATATGAAGCATAGGATAATGGTTTTTCATTGTAACCTTATTAAGCTGCCTATAATCAATACACATATGCATGGAATAAGCTTTCTTCTTCACAAACAATATAGGAGCTCCCCTAGGGTAAATACTCAATCTAATAAAACCCATACCAAAAAGATCCTGAATTTGAGAATTCAGCTCTATAAGCTCGGTAGGAGCCGTACGACAAAGTGCCATAGAAATAAGTTGGCTACCAGGCTAGAGATCAACGAAAAACTTGATCTCAAAGATAGGGAAGTACCTAGCAAGTCTGTATAGAAGATTAGGGCGCTCACAAATAACAAGAACAAAGTCAAGCGATGAACTATCTACATTAGTATCATATATATATATATATGCAAGGTAAGACTCGCAACCCCTTAAAATAAGCCTCCTAGTATGAACATTAGAAATAAACCCCATTGGCTCATGGAAAACTACTTTTTGCCACACGATTAAGGGTACTCCAGGCATAGCTAAGGTAACGGTCTTGGAAAAATAATCCATGATCGCATTATAGTGGGATTACTAGTCCATTCCTAGAATCACATAAAAGTCGACCATATTGAGAATTATAAGATTAGTATAAGTGTCATCATCACTAATAGACAAAACATATGATTTCCAAACTCAATCCAGTACTAAAGAATGACCCATGGGAATAGATAGGCATAATGGAATGGATAATGATTCATAAGATAACCCCAACGGTGGTCAATAATATGTAGATATATTATAATAAGTAGATATTGGATCAAATAAAGTAAGGGCCGAATGGTGGCACACCAAAATTGTACCTATAACTATAGCATTCGAAGTCTCAACCTCCGGTCTACAAGGTGTTGCTTACAACTGACCACGCGCACTACCTGGTTGGGCACCTACCAATTTTTTGTCCTTCCTACCCAAGAACCTCCTCAATTACCCTGGAAACCACCCCTGTGAAAGCGCTTAAATTACACATCAATTCAAGCGAAAGGCGGTCGTCATTAATATATTTACTTAACTTTGGAGTGAAGGTCGAATCCACAAGAAACAATATGAGTGGAAATCAAGTTACTTCAAAATAATAGGTATAAGTTAAATCAAATCCAATGATACAAGAAAATAAAAATGGGGGAGATATATATCCATACTAATGTTTCTTTTTGTGATTTTCTCGTATAAATTTGGCGCTACGAATAATTAGAGTTTTAACAAGTATGCACGGATCTTTGGATTATTCACTAATAAGGGAGTGATATATGGGTGTTAGAAATCAACCTGAATTTAGTAAGTAAAATATAGGTAGCTTTGGTTATAGATTTTGATGCTAGTCTTTCAATAAAACACCAAACTTTAACCTATTGATTCTTTCAAATTCCTAATAGGTGTTTTCAACATTTGCTAACTACAACGTCAATATAGGCATATCTATTTCTAGGATCATACAAAAGGTATAGTCAACCTCACATTCACCCTTATATCTAGGATAGTGAAAATTTATTAAACTGTACAAACAATTGTCTATCATTACTTTGGTCTCTACATCTTTGTTTCAAGGATGATATGGATTCCTAAACTTTACCCATAACCCTTCTTTCTAAAATTGCTTCGGGTTTTCTAGAGCATGGAGCTTTCACTCATCATACCCATATGGGTATTTGGGGCATTCACCTATCAAACCCCAACCAAGTTAGCATAGAAATGATAAAACACATAAATGTGAACTACAAAATAGAAGCTAATCAGTAACAATCCACACACACTTTAGTCCCTATCACACGCAACTCCAAGAGGGAGATCTAGATATACATAAGATAAATAAACATAGATATATCCATAATCTCCATTGAAGTGATTTATTAAAGCTTAAGTTAATGTTACTACAAACTTGGAACTCCCACAAATCAACAATGGAAGTGAGCTAATCTTCCACTTAAAAAGTCTCCAATGTATTCTTCATCTAAAAATTATACAATATTTTCTTCTCCAAAAATAAAGGCTATGAACTCAAGGCTAAACCTCAAAATTAGGGAAGATGGAATATTATTCATAATGCTAGGGTTTGAATTATTTTTTCATAATTGGGATCAGCCATGTGGATTTCTAGTTTTGACCTTGGGCTGATTTCTTCGGCCAAGACGCGATCATGCATTTCTGGCTGTGACCACGGTTATGCAACTACGGGTAGCTTCTGTCATCACGGTTGAATGAATTTTTATTGATTACCATGATCCACATCTTTTTTATCCAAGTCTTCAATTGTAGTTTTCGTTCTCCATTTTGATAATTTTCAACTCCAATCTATGTCTTTTGATCTTCTTGAGTTTATGCCTACAAAATTGGATGTTAGTTCATTTTATCACCAATATGTCTTATTTATTCATTCAAAACAAGGTAATATGCACAAATTTTTAGTTACAATGAGTAATAAAATTATCACTAACCAACACTCCCAACTAAAAGCATTTGTTTGTCCTCAATAAACACTACCTCTTACCATGAGAAAACAATACTCTATGCCCAAACTTTATACCTTAAGGCTCACAATCACTTTAACTTTAATCATATGCACGAGTAGCTCATTGCATACGGGCTAAGCTAATTTCCACCACTCCCCTTATGATAAGATACAACATTCAAGGATACATAAGACTCTAAAGAGAAACCAAGAAACATTAACCAATACTTTATAGATGGTTTCTTCTTGATCACAACTAAGCTATACTCCTTTTGCCTCATTGTTCTGAAGGTGAAAAAATCACCCACCCCAACTTGTTTCACATGTCAACCCATACAAGAAAGAAAATCTTACACACCAAGCTACTAAATATGCGAAAGGAAATTTTAAGTGAAAAAACTCTCTCCCTCACAAAAGAAATCCCTATGCATTAAGTGTCTACCGTAGGCTTGCCCCTATTGTCAATCACCACTACAAAGATAGAAAATAGTCAGAGATCTCAAAGGACTTTTTAAACTTGTAACATAGGTTTGGGCTAGGGTAGGATAAAATTTAGGAAAACATGGCTACACTCTTCCTTGAACATCTACATCACACTTTTCAATCTTTCATTTTGACTATGGGCCACTTTTCTTTGTTTTTTCCCTTTTATCATGCCTACTTTTTGCTACCTTTATTTACCAATTTATTTCTTTATTTCATCTTTTATTCTTACAATTATTATATAATTCATTCTTTTATTGGTTCCTTTCTTTGTCAATTCCTTTATTTTCACACTTAGGCATATTCCAAATTTTACTAACACTTTGTTGCCTCAAACTTCCTTCTATCAACCTTTATCACCTAGAACTTATGCCTTTGGCCTCAAGTTACATTTCCAAGTTAAAAGATGGTTTGGTTCAAAAGAGGGATAAAAGGAATGGATCACAGGTTTTAATGAGTTTGCCAAAGAAAGGTCCAAAGTTTCAAAGTAGGTACTCAGGATTATAATCATGCATGGGTAGGCTTTTTAGGCTAGCGTGGGTTCCAAAATTAGAAAGGTGGACTAAGATAATTTCTCCAACCATATACAATCAAAATTAGTTTTAAAAGACTAACGGGTCAAGTTCTAGATAACACAAGTGTACAAGAGAAAAATAACAAAATCTCACCACACATGGCATACAAAATTAACCAAGGGGGCTCAAATGTCCCTCCTGCGAGAGACAAAATTGGTGTCTCAATTTCTATTCATACATCAAAATTTATGAAGCCACAAAAAGAGAAAAAGCTTTTTACAACATTGCTCATGTCCATGCCCTTGATTATTCAAAAATTTGGAAGGAAAGGTTTGTTCATTTTCCATTAGCGTCTCGCACAATTTGCTAAACTATGGCTACAACCAAAGTCTAAATTTCATATTTAGGCTCAAAACAGGCGAACTACCCATATGGCTACTCAGACTTCACCAATGGTGTACAAAGTGACTCTAATTTTACAACATACAATGCTATAGGTACTCAGACTTCCCTTGAATTTTTTACATTTATGCTACGAGTACTCAGAATTCCCCTGCACCTATGTCTCAAAATCTAAACACGATGCTTTACCCTTAAGAATGTCGTTACTCAATCCATCATCGGGCAAAGTTAGTCATTTATCCTCAAAATAAAATAAAAGTAAAAGAAAAACTAAAACTAAAAACCACATGATAATCCATATAACCTGGGCACCATCAGAGTGCCCAAAGACTTAGCATCTCAAAACTAAGTAAAAAAATATCTAGAGTGTTATAACAAAACATCATCATAAGAAATATCCAGCAACAATCAAAACAATATAAATCTAGGGGCAGCCCCAACTAAAAATAATGAAGTATCCTCACTGCATGTACAATAAAGCAAGATAAAGAGGGGTCTTCATGAATCTATATTTGCATCAGGAGCTACTCTTTTCTATTGACTCTGCATCCTCATCACAAATATTATTATCTGATCAATTAGTAGGGGCCTCGTCTTTACTATCCAATCTCGGTGAAGGTAGTCACTCATTGGGTTTGAGTACCTTAAAGATGCCATTTAACCCCTTCCACAGCTTCTTGAAGAATTTATCTATTTTTTTTTTCCTTTTTACCATTTTCTCATATGACTCTTTGAGGTAACTATGTTATCCCGCTAAGGCTGAGTAGGCTCTCTCCAGACTAGAAATAGTGGCCCTCTACTTCTTCTTCTCCTTACGGTATATGTCATACTCTGATCGAGACATATATGAGTGGAATTTGGTGGATGGCTCTCCTGGTCCCTAAGTTATCCTGGGCACTAGCTCTCTATCCTTCCTCATTTAACCTAAGATGTCATTGAAGGGGTCAGCTGATGAAGTTCTACAAGAATCTGTGTCCTGTTGGGTTGATTTGCCCATGTCCATCTTCTGTTTCTTACTCTGACCTAAGGCACCCTCACCTATTAATTTGAGTGAGTAGATGAGGGAGACTGGACATACCCACGTACTTGTAGCATACTTTTCCACTTCTGCCTTCTTGTAAAGCTCAGTTATAAGGAAGGGAAAAAAGGCGTGTACCTCCATGATTTAGGAAATACCTCCACTCTAAAATAAAAATCTCTCCCATATTGAGAGGGATACTAGATGCAATGCAAGCCACCATCCGAGCTCTTAAATCTATGACAATGGCCATATAGGTGCATGGTGATACTACGCTAAATATGATGTTCAGCCAAAGCCTAGCTTCTGCTGTGAAGTCCTTCATCAAACTATCTCTCCTAGTGATAGACCAAGGAACTACTTTTCTACGACATAAAATATTAGCCATCCAGGTCCCTGGATCATATGCTCTTGCCTGGAACTACCCCATGTCGTCATCTAGGAGCCCATACATTGCATTAACCTACTCCGCTATGAAATTTACTTACTTACGCCAAATTATCATCACTTGTTTGTGAGCAAAACTATGCTGAGGTTTGCATAGAACTTATGTACCCACTACTCATTAGCATAGCAGGGTTATGGGCAAAACACATCCACTGGGTTGCTTTGAGTTTGGCATGTACTTCTGGGAGCTTCTTTTCCACCTTGTCTAAACTAATACCCATTACACAAAGTAGATTCCTTTTGTGGAAATCTTTGTAGTAGATGTGCTAGCATTGTGTATCCATGAATCGAGTATCATCAAAATCTCCTATTTTTTAGGCTAAGAACCTGCAAGCAATGTAACTCAGGCCAATATTATTATTGTGTCACAAAAACATGCTAGAACAAATAGGTAAACTCATGTGGTAATGTTATGTGAGGTTTTGGGGGTAGCAGAAAATGTGCAAAAATTTTAAAATATGCCTAAAACTGCCATTAAGTATGAAGACTGCGGAGCATTTACCGCGATCATGGTCATTGGGACCATGATTGCGATACTAGAGAATAGGTTTAACAATTTTTGCACAGTGTTTGAAATGCAAGTTTATCCCAATCCTTTGCTTGAACTAAGCATGATATCATTGTAAACAGAGAATTTCATGCCTAGAGTGTATGATCACAGCCCTGAACTTAAATAAATTGAACATTAAATTCATAGGGGCATTTTAATCGCACAAATGATGTACATTTCAATCAAAGTAGTTTAAGGCTTAACTTTTAGTACTCAAGACTTCCCCAAAAGTGTGTATACTAACTACAATAGCTAACCATAGCACAATAATAACTAAGCATGAATTTGTTAACGAAAACATTATTTTCTGCCCTTTTTATACATTACAAGTTTAAAGCATGCAATTATATCAAAATCAAGGGTGTTGAGATAACTTACCAAGTTAGATGACGCTATTGGGATGAGATTACACTTGCATATGCAATGTAATGCTAAAAATTAGAAAGGATTTTGAAAGAAATTGAGAGAGGGGCATGGGAAAATGGGCATTTAGATGGTCATTTAAACTGATTTGACCATGATTGTGGTACTAGTTACGCAATCACAGTCACGTAGCCTCAGTAATCATGGTGACATGGACCGCAGATATGGTAACTGAGACCAAATAATCAGGTTTTCTATACTACTTGTTCAGTCCAAATTGCCAATTTCACACATTCTTTATTCAAAGTCAACAAAAATTCCCCTTAGCACCAACATTTCATGTATTGTGCATGCATAGATAAAAATGAAATCTACTCTATTATGTATAAATAAGAAAGATACGGGCCACTTTTTGTTGTGATGGGTTGCCTCCCATCTAGAGATTAGTTTAACGTTACAGCATGACGCCTTCACCACTTTTTTTTATGTTTCCACTTTGAAGATTTAAATCTCCATCCCAACTTTCATTCAATATGCAATGAGCGGTAGAGGGATAGAAGATTTAAGTCTTCCAAAATAAAACTTAGAAGATGAGAGGACATGGTGAGCAAGCTTCAATCTCGCCATTTTAGGGACTTGAACCTTTTACCCAATTTAAAATTGAATTTTCAAGTTGGATCTTTGGGCCAAAGTGGGAACATCAATAGGCCACTCCTTATACATCGGAAGTTGTGTTCCTAGGCCATTGATGGATAGGGTTCCATATGCTTTTTTGTAATGCCAAATTCCAAAATATAAGAATTTGACTCTGTCTCCCCATGATGCACCATTTGCTCGTAGTTAAAGATCCTTATCACATCCTATAAGCATAATGGTAAAAAGGGTTTTGAATCAGGTCTAACTCCTAATTCTAGGTTAGCTTCCTCCAAAGCATCTTCACCCCTAAATTAAATAGATTCATCATAAGAGGTTTGAATTAATTCTTCATTTGATTCAAGTACCATTTCTTTTATTTATAGGGTCAGCCATCATGTTAGGGACATACTTAGACACCTGATTGAAATTAAGGCAGTACTCCTTTACTAACATCAAGCCCTACCTCAGGTTCATTAAATCCCTTACCTTAGATTCTTTAAACTTATGTGGAAAGAACCTATCTAGAAATGCATCCTGAAACACCTGCCAACTCAAAGAAGTTGTATTCTCACCTCCACCATTCTTCCAGATAACCACCCAACATATACTCCATCCTTCAACCTATAGGATGTTGACTTTAGACTCTCCTCCTCATTAACATGTATAATTTAGGTGATATTTCTTACCTCATCTAAATAAAACTATGGGTCCTAACTTTCTTTTGACCTAAAGAACTCGAGCAGATTTAATCTCATGAAGTCACGAATTCTTGCTACAGCTAAATCACCATTCTGCTGAAGTGGAACTGCAGCCTTATTGTTTCCCTAAACATTGATAGTCATAGCTTGGGCTAACGCCTGAAAGGCAGCCAAAAATTAAGCATGGGATACATTCTCATTCAGAGGGTTAGTAGGCTGGGGTGGCTTGTAATCATTTCTGCATACATTATCTCGGTGAGGAGGCATATTTTATCACATAAGAGCATAAGTTAAAAGTAGCTAGAGACACTATAAGAATGATAGTTCATGAAAGAAAAAGATGATTTCCTAAATTATTCCATAGCCTCATGCTTATAAATGTGGCATGCTTCATAGCCATGATCAAGACTTTATGTAACGCGGCTTGTCTAACTCCCTATGACTTTATAAACATTAGGCTTTGATATAACGTTTATAACACCCTATAAATGGGTCCTGGGATGTCACAAGATGCTCAAGACTAGGAGTAGTATCAAGCTAACCCTTTAAGCCTTCTACTAAAGCTGTAACTCATAATACAGGAATGTAAGCATACAAAATAATACTGAACTACTGAATACTATCTAAACTGAACATGAATTAAATAAACATAATGTCTGAAGGTGTTTAACTAGGAAATCTGAATAACAAACACTATAAGTCTTAAATATATCTAATAGTCAGACAAGCCTCAAACACTACTAACTAGAGATTCACTGGGATAGACCCACAGCTAAATCGAACTAACCAAAAATAACTGAATAAACTACTATGAAAATTTAGAAATCTGATTCACTGGGTCCCCAAACTATGAGGAATCACAAACTTTCCGAATGTAGATAGAGTTGCTCGCGGTCAATATTATTGTTGGAACAGGGCACCTGAACCTACATTGTTAAACATAGTAGCACATAGACATATATGTGGATCAGTACTTTTGGAATGTATTGAGCATATGGGATGAATGCATAAGTAAAATAGTGATGGAATGTATATCTTTCCCATAAACAATGTATGCTAAGTATAAACGGCTCACTTTCTCTTGAGTAATTGAAAGATGAAATCATAAATCATGAATTATAAAATATACTATATGAATACTATGAGCCACCACACTTAGTTCTAAGTCTGTACTTGAAATCTGTTTACAAATCATGCATGATAAGTGTAGGGAGGACTCACTTTTATCATATAAAAATTAAAAGTTGTAGTTCTATAAGTAATGTGTTAAGTAAGACAATATCTGACTAAATTTGTGCGCCTTTACAATTCGTTTTCTAAAAGTTGTTCTGCTATTCTATTTTTTTAAGACTTAGGTTTAGGGAGGTTCTTCTAACTAACATACACTATATGAGCTATCATAGTGTCCAACGTCTAGTTTCTATAAGGGAAAACCTCATGTTGGGGAGAGGTGTCATACTCTTGCCAATGAGTAAACCTAAGATAAGTGATCCCAATTTGTATCTGTCATCTATGTACGTGGGAAGGATCGAAATTTGTAACAACATCGGCTCGTAGTTCTAGGGCATGTGAACTAGGACACATACCATGTTTGGTGCTAAATACTACTCTGTTTAATTTATATGCTCATTCTATAGGAAATCCACATTAAGACTAACATAAGGGTTTACAATGAAATCCTGTTATGTATTTATTTACTTTAAACTATAATAAAACTAACTGTGTGGATTACATATCTTCGCTGAGGATCAAAAAATCTAAATATAAACTAGTCTTAGGGTGCTTAAAAGCATAATCTACTTGAAATATCAATACTTATTCTTAGGGCTTAAAACTCATGCTTTAAACTCATATCAAATTATCATAAAGTTCGTGCACAATAATAAAATCTTGAAATTTTTTAAAAATTCTCATCAAGATAATGAAATTCAATTCTCTATTCATAAAATCATGCCACACGCATAAAGATGTGAAAGGAAACATGCAACTCAACATTTAAATCACTTGTAACATAAACATCTTTGAACAATGAAAATTAGGTATAAACCCTAAACTGAAATTCATATAATTTCATGTAAAATTTAACTCTAAAACTAGTTTTGGTCACAAGGATTAAAGGAGTATCCTTGTTCATAACCACACATACCTTATTTGATCATTTGAATGAAAAATCTTTAACTTTGAATTCCTAACTATATTCTTGAAGCTTCATCTTAAAGTTATTGAACCCAGAAACTTGAATTCTTGGTTATCTCAAAAAATGAATGGGGAAACTTTGGATTTATTGGACTCAAGGTAGAAGCTTTAGGGTTTTCTTATAGAGAAATTTGGTGAATAAAGTGCATAATATGCCTAGAATAAGGTTAAACTATTTGTTTTCACGAATTAAGGCTAGATTAATTAACTTATATGCCCTTCTAAAATTTAAAATCATGACTGGAATCCAATTTTGCACCTAGGAACAACACAGTGCAATCGTATTGCATTACTGGAAATGGACGAGCATAAATTTTCACTTTACTATGATGCGGTCCTATATCATTGCGTCACTTAAAATGGACTAGTGAGAATTTACAATTCACCTCGATGTGTTACCTATTCTACCATAATTTTTGGCATGAAATAGGTCAATTGTAATGAGCTACTCGAAAGGACAATTGTGATTTAGGGGCTCACCGTGATGCAGTATATTCATGGTAAGCTACTACCTTACATGAAAAATGCCATAACTTCTAACTTGGGTATCGGATTAAGGAAAAATTCATATAGTTGGAAAGCTAACTGAATTATCTACAATTTGGTGAGTCTTGAGCTAGAAAATTCTACATATATCAAGATTCATATACTTTCAAAGTTGACCCTTGTAGAATCAAATACCAAACTTTTGACGAATCTAAGGTTTTTGGCTCAACTAGCTCTAAGTGATTTCTATGAGCATTCTTTACCTACTAAACACTTCACACACTAGGAGCTGAAATGAACTAAGAAAATTATGGGTTATTATAGATTTCTTCTCAATCAAGGATTTGAATTGATTCCTTGATTGAGGAATGTAGCTGTATGATATGTATATATCAAATATACCCATATACAAATTTTACCCACGTCTATATCCGATGTGTTTGTGATATTTTCTTTCTTTTTGTGTTGTAGTGATTTATGCTTTGAAAATATTTTCTTAATCTTTTCTTCCTGTTACTTTATTGTGATTGATCTGATTTTCTACTACTTTCAGTGCTGCAATTGTCCTTTGATTTGTTCTTATTTTGATTGATTTACATGGATGTTGTGGATCGTGAATTGATTTTCTTCCATTTTTGAAGTCAACTTGCTTTATTTTTCCAATAGAAGTCATCTTTAATATCCTATAAAGATCTACCCATTATTTTTTCATTATTAAAGCGTAGATTTAGGAGGCTAAGAATTATCACTGATCTCGAAAGCCATCACCTTTTGTTTACCCATATCATCCTTGATTTTCATCAAGAGAGAATCTAATTCCTATTTCTCCTTTATTTTCAAACCAATTGATGATTGTGTCACCTGTTGCATAAACACAACACCATCCCCAGAGTCCAAGAGACAAACCCCAAGGTTAGCCAAATGGTGAATATCCTTCATCAATTCCCACTTATCTTCAATCACATGAGATACACTCCTCATGGATTACCTGTTAAGAGCATCTAAAACTATATTAACTCTACCTAGATGATAGTGAAGACTTATATAATAGTTCTTCAGCAAATTAAGCCACCTTATTTGCCTAAGATTAAGACCTTTCTGAGTGAACACATACTGCAAGTTCTTTTGATCCAAAAAGATATTAAAATAGACCCCATATAAATTATGACACTATATTTTCAATGTGAATACCATAGACAATAGCTCCAAGTCATAAGTCAGAGAGTTTCTCTAATGTGCCATCAACTATTTAGAGGGATAAGCAACCACCTTGCCATGCAATATCAACACATAACCCAAACCAACCCGAGATACATCACAATAGATGTAGAAACCCTCCATTCCTTCAGGCAGAGTCAAGACTAGATCTGAAGTCAACTTATCTTTTAGCTTCTTAAAACTACTCTTGCAAGCATCTGATTGTAAGAAGTTTACCTTCTTCTGAGTTAACTTGGCCAAGGAAGCAATAATAGAAGAAACACTTTTTATCAACTTTATATAATAATCGGATAAGCTCAATAAGCTTTAAATATTAGTTGGAGTTATAGGTATAGACCACTTTTTAACCACAGCAAACTTATGAGGATCCACCAAAATCCCTTTACTAGATAAAACATGACCCAAAAATGTAATAATATTTAGCCAGAATTCACATTTAAAGAACTTAGCATACAACTATTAATCTTTCAACGTCTACAACATAAGACGGAGGTGATCGATATGATCCACCTCACATTTGGATTACACTAAAATATCATGAATGAAGATAATCACAAATAAATCTAAAAACTAATGGCAAAACCTATTTATTAGATCCATTAATGTCACAAGGGCATTAAATTAGCCAAATGACATCACCAAAACCTGATGATTAATCTTTCACTGATGATACCCAAACCGAAGATCGATCTTAGATAAGAACTTAGAACCCTGAAACTAATAAAACAAATCATCTATTCTTGGAACATGGTACTTATTTTTTACGGTCCCCTTATTCAATTATTGGTAATCAATACTGAAACACCTTGGTTTTTGGACCTTAGAAATTTCGCTAGAATTCTGATCTTTGGACCAATTATGACTCATGGGTATGAGCCGTATGTTGGGGTATGAATGGTACAATAAATTCATATATTGACTAGTGTTGGTTGGTTCGATGGATTTTGGTCACTAGAATAGGTACGACTTGAATGGTACGAGTCGTATGGTTGGATAAAATTACTTAGTTTGGTTTTTCCTTAGCTTAATCTTAGACTTGGTAACTTAAATTTGATCTGAGTATGAGTGGCTCACCATGATCCATAAGTTAGGGTATGATTCACACCCAGGACTTGTATAGTAGTTAGTATTTAATCATTTTATGGATTTTATTCTGCCAGGGATACGGATAAAGGGTATGGATTATATGCTATCAATACAACTTACGTAGGATGAGTCATACATGGAATAGTTTTAGGTCCAAGGGTTGAGGCTTTTGATATGAGTGGTGGGTACTACTCGTATCAAAGGGTACGACTCATGAGGGTTAGTCGTACCCCTGTGATGGGATTTTTGTGCAACCTAAGTAGGGGTATTTTAGATATTTCCCCACTTATCGTAATAAGGTCACACAACTTCTTACTCACTTGGAAGGTTATTTACCCTATTATTCCATTCATTAACACTTAGAAATTCTTCCTAAACACTCTATATTTCTCTTAAGAGCTTTCGAGCAACGATGCTAGGGTTTCAACTAGAGAAATAATTTGGGATATTATTGGTGGTTTCTCTCTGTCTACCTTGCTAATTAAGGAATGTTCTCTTCCCTCACTGTTATTTCCAACTAAAGGCATGGTTTTTATTAATGGTTTTCATGATTTCATTGCTGTAGAATTTTAGGTTTTCGACTATGATTTCGGGGTTTTGATTATAAATGATTGCTTATGGTTTCCCATGGTTTTAATTATGCATTTACATGCTTAATTGATGGTTTTGGATAAATGGACTACATGGGAATGATTAAATGGCAATTGGAATTAGTTTTGGTTATATTATACCCCCAATGCATTTGACAAAATCATTATAAGGATGTTTTCATTGTATTTACTATTTTTAATGGAATGCTTGCTTATTTTATGATTGTAGGGTACATGGGAATCCCCCAAGTAGTTTAATATAGTTAAAGAAAGGGTATATGGAATCCCTTAAACATATATATGGTTAGATAAGGACAAAACTTGCAAGTATAGTCGATATTACGATACCACTACTAATGGACTTGGTTAATAAATGGTTAATGGATTTGTTGGTTACATGGTAATGCTTTTAATTAGGTAATAATAGCGGGTTGTATAGAAAAGTCGTGGAAGGTAGAGGTCCCAGGGGGACCAAAGCTGGAAACTCATATTTATCGATGTGAGGTTTGGTCCAAGTGACTGTTTGCATGATGACACACTTTATATTTTGGAGATGTACTAGTCATTCTAGGTTTTCTTCCTTGGTTATGCAGATTCACCTCTTTCAGTGGGGGGAGATGAACCTATATAGCTCATGGGTGGTTTAGGACGGCAAAGCTACACAGCCTAGGTAAAGGTTTTAATGGCCTGCTTAACACAATTCTCTCTCCAATTATGGTTTATATATATATATATATATATATATATATGTTGTGTGTATGTATGTATGGTGTGTGCATGTGGATGTTTTTTACTTGGTGTTATAAATGGTTTTATTTTATCCTTTTCATGAGTTCATGCTAGTATTAACCCATTAACTCATCTTTGAGTGGTTGTATACCCATGCTATGCAAGAATAGGCTATTCTACTCCTTGTATATATAGATTGACTAGAGGACAACTATTGGATTAAAGTGGTGATCTCCTATCTTTTAGAAGGCTCTATTTCATTGTATGGATATTGGTTTTGGCTATGGTTGGGGACATGTCCCAACTTGATATTCTTACTCTTTTGGTTAGAGGATTTATGGTACTATTATAGGTTAGAATGGGCGGAGTTTTTAATAGTGTCAGGCGTTGCATTGATATTGATATTGGTATTGGGGTTGATATTGATTGACGGTATGTTGGTTGTTCCATTGTTTTTAATTTTGGGATTAATCATATTATATTTTTGAACTCATTTAGTTATGGACTAGTTTATGGCTCTTGGTTCAGTATTGGTTTGGCTTGTTATTTAGTTGGTACGATTTGGTGAACGGGATAACTTGGTAGGGTTATTTTTGGAATAGACCCATCCTAAAGTCATTCCTTGTATAATTACACTATCTTGTTAAATGTTTGAAATTTAGCTAACTCAGAGCAGGTGGTTGGAGGTTGGGTTGGGTAATGGGGGTTGTCTCTGATCTTGGTCAGACTTTGGATGCCCATTATGACAAAGTCATAAGTCGGGTCATGTTAAGTTGGCACCAGAGCTTTAGGTTCATGGTCAATTGGGAGTCTATAAAGCAAATTCAATAGAGTCTCTTTTAAGGATGTGTAGCATGCCACACGCATAAAAGAGAGGCTACAAGGCATATAGGAATGTTTTACTTTCTTGGTATTCTATTTTCAAGCTTGGAGTCTAAGTCCTGGAATTCTTCTCTAATCTTTTCATTGTTCACTTATCAGATCATACCTCGATGATTTGGAACACAAGGAAGCTTTTCATCCCTATCTAGATATAATGTTGATAGGGTACGTCCTACATCTGGAGTTTATTTTTTATCTCAAGGTCCTATCCTTAATTGTTCTGGAGTTTATTTAGTTACTACTAGTCCTCCTCAGGGTGAGGTGACAAATATAAAATTTCTCTAGTCTATTCATACTATTGCTCAATTGGTTGTTGCTCAGGCTGAGCAGGATACGTCTGGTGGGTTGTTTGCTGAGGCCACAAAGGCTGGTTAGCTTATGAAATTGAATCCTCCTACTTTTACTGGTATGAAGGTGGAGAAGGATCCTCAGCATTTCTAAGATGAGATGGAGAAGCAATTCAGGGTGATGCTAGCTGCAAATATAAAAGGTGTAAAATTTGTATCTTATCAGCTCAAAGATATTACGTACCAATGATACAAATAGTGGAAAAGAGATAGAGGTGATGTGGAGGAGTCATCCTTATGGGATGCTTTTTTTGGTGCTTTTCTGGATTGTTTCTTTCCTCAAAAGCTGTGGGAAGCGGGATGGAGAAGTTTGTGAATCTTAAGAAAGGTATAATATAAGTAGATGAATATGCCTTGAAATATCATCAGTTGTCAAGGCATGCTCCTGATTTGGTAGCTGACAGGAGATTAAGAATAAGAAAGTTTTCTTCTGGGAAATCATGGGATTTGATCTTGGAAAGCAAGCCTGGTTTACTGATCAAGAATATGGATATTTCTAGGCTAGCTGCTCATATATAATAGGTGGAGGATAAAAACGTGAAATAGAAGGAGTTTGGAGATAGACAGGTTAAGAGGAGCAGGTTTTTTAATAAAGGGGTACCCAGTCTCAGGTTGGTCGAGATGGCGATAAATGGTAGAAAAATAACTAGGGGAGTTCTGGTTCCTTCTCTATTGCTAGAGCTTCTTACCCGAGGCTACTAGGTGATAGGCGCCAGCAAGGTAGTGATAATTTTGAGGCACAAGGTGCCCAATCTTAAGTGAGTAGCGGTCAATTGGCTTCTCCATGCCCTCCATGCCAGTTTTATGGTTGTATTCATTGGGGTTATTATGACAGAGGAAGGGACAAGTGATTTAAATATAGCTAGCCAAGCTATTTATTCGGGTTATTATGACAGAGGAAGGGACAAGTGATTTAAATATGGCCAGTCGGCTAGTAAGGGATCTTTGGGAGTGGTCAAAGCTCCGGCTGCTTCATCTTTTACTCCTATGCCTAGTGGTGCAACTTTGGTGTCTTCTCCTATTTCTGGTTTCGACATTGGCCTGAATAGGTTTTATGCTCTTGCATCTCAGTAGGAATCTGAGGCATCACCTAATGTCGTTACTGGTACATTATAATTCTTTTCTTATAACAGCTATTGTCTTCTTAATCTGGGGTCTACTCTTTCCTATGTGACCTTATATATAGTTGTATGTGTTGTTTTTTATCTTGAGGATATTTTGGATCTTTTTTGTATTTCTACCTCAGTAGATGACACAGTTGTTGCTAAGAGAATTTATAAGGGTGTACGGTATCTGTTGGTGGTAGGAAGACCTTAGTGAATGTTTTCGAACTTTATATGGTGGGTAATGATGTTATTTTAGGGATGGATTATTTACACTCCTATTATGCATCCTTTGATTATTGGACCAATAAGATTATCTTTAGGTTCACTGGTGAATCGGTTATAGAGTGGGAGGGTGGTTCCCTGGCTACTAGGGGGATATGTATTCCTTATCTTAGAGATCAAAGGTTAATCTCTAAAGATTATCTTTATCATTTGTTCCTAGTTATAGATTCTAACTCAAAAGGTCTTTTTTTACAGTTAGTCCCAATGGTAAATAGGTTTCATGAGGTCTTTCTGAATTTACTTGATAGTGTTCCTCCAGATAGGGAAATAATTTTTTGTGTTGATTTGGTTTTGGACATATGTCTAATATCAATTCCTTATTATAGAATGGCTCCATCTGAGTTGAGGGAACTCAAGGAGCAATTTAAGGATTGTCCTAGTGTATCTCCGTAGGGTGCACCAGTGTTTTTCGTGCACAAGAAGGATAGTTCCCTTCGGAGTTGCATTAACTATCGACAGTTGAATAAGGTAACGGTCAAGAACAGGTATCCTTCTCTAAGGATAGATGACTCATTTGATAAGTTGCAAGGTGCAAGGTTTTTTGATAAGATAGATCTTAGGTTTAGGTATCATCAACTTAAGATTATGGAGGAGGATATCCCTAAGATGGCTTTTCGTGCTCGGCATGGGTACTTTTAATTCTTGGTGATGTTATTTGGTTTGACTAATACCCAGCGACATTTTTTGATTTGATGAATAGGGTTTTCAGATAGTTTTAGGATCTCCTTGCTATTATGTTATTAATGACATTGTGGTTTATTTCAAAAGTGAGGTGGATTATCCTAATTATCTCCGTGTGGTATTGTGGACCTTGAAGGAACATCAGTAGTATGCCAATTTCTCTAAGTGTGAGTTTGGATTGAACAATATGACCTTTCTTATTCATTATATTTCTATTAAAGGGATCATAGTGGATCTATAAAAGATGGTTATGGTTAAAAGGAGGACTAGACCCATGACTCCAACTGGCATTCAAAGCTTCTTGAGTTTGGCTAGGTAATATCGGTGGTTTGTGGAGGGCATTTTGATGATAACTGCTCCTTTGACTAAGTTGACTCAAAAAAAGGTAAAGTTTTCTTTATCGAATACTCGTGACGAGAGTTTTGAGAAGTTGAAATATAAGCTAACTTTGGCTCTAATTTAGACATTTCCTGATGGCAGTGAGGGGTTTATGGTTTATTGTGATTCATCTAGGGTGAAACTTTGTTATGTCTTGATGCAGTATGGGAAGGTAATTGCCTATTCTTCTAGGAATTTGAAGGTGCATAAGAGGAATTACCTTACTCATTATTTGGTGATATTGGCGATGGTTTTTGCTTAAAAAATCTGGCGGCATTATCTGTATGAAGTGCATGTAGATATCTTTTTTGATCATAAGAGTTTACAGTATGTGTTCACTCAAAAAGAGCTATATCTCAGGCAAAGGATATGGTTGGATCTTTTCAAAGACTATGACATGAGTCTTCAATATCACCCAGGTAAGGCTAACATGGATGTTGATGCTCTTAGTAGGTTATCCATGGAGAGTTTGGCTCATATGGAGTAAAGAAAGTTGGAATTGGTGAAAGATATTTGCCATTTGGCTAATCTTCAAGTTCATATTTTGGACTCTGGAGATAGTGGTCTGATGGCACAGGAAGTGGTTCAATCATCTCTTGGTGCATAGGTTAAGTACAAGCAAGTACTGGATCCTATCTTAATGAAAATCAAGAGTAATGTAGGTGGGAAAAAGGTAATGGTATTCGAGATCAGTGGTGATGGTACTTTATGATACCAAGGGAGCTTGTGCGTTCCTAGTGTTGATGGTTTACGATAAAAAATCTTGGCTAAGGTGTATGAATCGTGCTACATTGTACATCCCGTCTTGACAAAGATGGATTAGGATCTCAAGAAGATATATTGATGGAATGGTACGAAGAGTGATGTTTCTAATTTTAAGGTCAAGTGCTTGGTGTGTCAACAAGTTAAATTTGAACAAATGAGACCTGGCGGGCAATATCAAGAGATTGTTTTTCCTGAATAGAAATGTGAGGTAATCAATATTGATTTTATTACTGGTTTTCCTCGGTCCTGGAATAAATATAATTCTATTGGGGTCATCGTGGATAAGATGACAAAGTCTACTCACTTCATGCTAGTGAGTACTACCTTTTCGGTGGAGAATTATGTAAAACTATATCTTCAGGATGTTCTAATGCTGCATGGGATACCAGTTTCGATTATCTCTGACTGTGGTACACAATTTTCATCTCATTTCTTGTAATCTTTTCAGAAGGGATTGGGTACTAAGGTGAGTCTAAGTACTACTTTTCATTCTCAGATGGATAGGAAAGAAGAGAGAACTATTTAGACATTAGAGAATATGATTCGGATATGTATGGTTGATTATGGTGGCAGTTGGGTTGATCATATACCTTTGGTAGAGTTTGCTTACAACAATAGCTATCATTTTAGTACTGGTATGTCCCCTTTTGAGGCATTGTATTGTAGGAGGTATAGATCTCCTATTGACTGGTTCGAGCTCAGGGAGGCAGATATGTTTGGACTGAATTTGGTCTACCAGGCTATAGAAAAGTAAAGGTGATTTGGGATAGGCTTAAGGCTACCAAAGTCACCAAAAGTCCTACGCAGATGTAAGGTGTAGAAACTTAGAGTTTGATTTTGGGATAAAGTCCTCAAGGTATCTCCCATGAAGGGACTAATGCAGTTTGGAAAAAAGGAAAAGCTTAGTCCCATGTATATTGGTCCTTATATGGTTTTGTAAAGGGTTTGAAATGTTTCTTATTAATTGGTGTTTCCTTCTATCTTGTCCTTGGTTCATTCGGTATTTCATGTCTCCTTGTTGAGGAAGTGTCTTACTGATCCTTCTTCAATTGTTCCTTTAGAGGTGTTGGGTATCTCGTACTCTCTGTCTTATGAAGATTTTTCAGTTGAGATCTTAGATAGGCAGGTTCGTCAGTTGTGAACCAAAGATGTGTCTTTAGTTAAGGTTCTGTGGCAGAACCATACGGTGGAAGAAGTTATATGGGAAATAGAGGAGGACATGAAGTCCAAGTATCCGTATGTGTTTTCTGCTTCTGGGATTTGTGCGGAAGGTATGTTCCTTCAATACATCTTTATTTTCTTAGTTTGTTCAAGGAAAGACTAATATCTTTGCCCCTTTGCTTTCAAACGTTGTTCAAGAATGTAAATATATTTTATAAGGCAAATGAATCATGCATGTGGTTAACCCTACCTTGCCCGTCATCTGGGGACGAATGTTCCTAGTGGGGGAAACTAAAACATCCTGGATTCTAGACCTTAGAAAATTTCCTGGAATTCAAATCTCTGTACCCAATACAACTCATGGGTATGAGTTGTATTTTGGGGTACAAATGGTATAGTCCAGTTGTATGCTGACCAGTGTTGGTTGGTGTGATAGATTTTTGTCACTGGAATGGGTATGATTTGAATGGTATGAGTTGTATGGTTAGATATAAATCATTTGGTTTGGGTTTTCCTTATATTAATCTTAGACTTGATAACTTAAGTTGGATTTGAGTATGAGTGGCTCACCATAAGCCATAAGTCAAGGTACGAGTCATACCCAAGACTCGTATGGTGGTTGATGTTCAAACATCCAGAGGAGTCTATTCTACTAGGGATACGGGTGAAGGGTACAGATTGTATACCATCAATACAACTTAGGTAGGATGAGTCGCACATGAAACAATATTGTGTCCAAAGGTTGAGGCTCTAGATACGAGTGACAGGTACCACTCATAACGAAGGGAACGACTCGTGAGGGTAAGTCATACCCTTGTGATTGGATTTTTGAGCAACATAAATGAGGGTATTTTTTATTTTTCCCCACTTACCTAAATAAGGTCCCACGACTTCTAATTCACTTGGGAGGATATTTACCCTATTATTCTAGTTATTAACACGTAGAAACTCTTCCTAAACTCTATAATTCTCTCAAGAGATTTTGGGCAAGGAAGCTAGGATTTCTACTAGAGGACTAATTTAGTGATCTTGTTGGTGGTTTATCTTTGTCTACCTTTCTAATAATGGGATGTTCTCTTCCATCACTGTTAGTACCAACTAAAGGCATGGTTTTTATGAATGGTTTTCATGATTTCATTGTTTTATGATTTTAGGTTTTCGACTATGATTCGGGTGTTTTATTATAAATGATTAGTTATGGTTTCCCAAGGTTTTAATTATATATTTACATGCTTAATTGGTGGTTTTGGATAATTGGATAGCCTGGGAATCGTTAAATGGTAATTGGAATTGGTTTTGGTTATATTATGCATCCAATGTGTTTGATGAAATTCCTAAAAGGATGTTTTCATTACATTTACTATTTTTAATAGAACTCTTGCTTGTTTTAAACTTGGCAAAGGAATTATGCATGGTTTAAATAGTTTGGAATGGTAAAAATTCTAAATGGTTATGCCTGTGGGGCACATGAGAATCACCCAAGTGGTTTAATATGGTTAATGGAAGGGTACATTAAATCCCTTCGACCTATATATGGTTGCCTATGGAAAAAACTTAAGAGTATAGTTGGTATGACGATACCACTAATAATAGCCTTGGTTAATAAATGGCTACTCGATTGGTTGGTTACTTGGAATGGTTTAATTGGTTAGTAATGGTGGGATGTGTAGCAAAACCGTGGAAGGTGGAGGTCTCGGGGGGACCAAAACTGGAAACTCATATTTGCCAATGTGAGATTTGGTTCAAATGACCGTGCGCACGATGTCACACTATGCTTCGGGGATGTTCTAGTGATCCCAAGTTTTCTTCCCTGGTTGTGTGGCTTCACACACTAGGGCTCTTTCAGCTGTGAGAGCTGAACCCATATAGCCCATGGGGGTTTTTGGACGGGAAAGCTACATAGCCTAGGTAAAGGTTTTAATGGCATGTTAAGCATGGTTCCCTTTACCATTATGGTTATATATATGCATATATATATAAATATATGTATATATATGTATGTATGTATGTATGTATGTACGGTGTTTTCATATGGATGGTTTTTTCTTTGTCTTATAAATGACATTATTTTATCCTTACCCTGAGTTCATGCTAGCATTCTCTCGTTAACCCTTCTTTGGGTGGCTTTATACCCACGATATGTAGGAATCAATTGTTCTACTCCTCCTATATATTGATTGAATCGGGGATAGTTGTTAGATTAAAGTGGTGAGCTTTCATCTTTTGTAATGCTCCATTTCATGTTATGTATATTTTTAGACATTTTGATTTATTTCTGGATATTGGTTTTGGCTATGGTTTGGGGCCTGTCCCAACCATATATTCTTACTCTTTTGGTTAGAGGATTCATAGTACTACTATGGGCTGGAATGTACGGGGTCAATATTAATGTTAGCTTCCGCATTGGTATTAGCTTTGGAGCAGATACCAGTTAATGATATTGTTGATTGTTCTATCGTATTTCATTTTGGGATTAATCATATTATGTTTTGGAACTCATTTGGTTATGGCCTGGTTTATGGCCCTTGGTTGGGTATTCGTTTATCTTGGTGGTTTGGTTGGTATGGTTTGGTAGATGGGATGACTTGGTAGGGTTGGTTTTGGAATAGACCTATCACAAAGTCAGTCCCTTTCCATTTACGGTATCTTGTTATATGTTCGAAATTCAGCCTCAGGGCATGCTATTGCAGGTTGGGTAGGGTAACAGAGGTGGTCTCCAGTCCTGGTTGGACTTGGGATGGCTATTATGACAAGGCCCTGGGTCAGGTCGTATCAAATACACATCTTAATGGGAACCATTCTTCTTACGCATGAAAATAACTAGTACACCCCACGGGGACACTCTAGGATGGATGAAACCCTTGTATAAAAAATACCATAATTACTACTTAAGCTCCTTTAACTCAGCCAGAGCCATTCTCTACGGAGGAATAGAGACAGGACGAGTGTCCAAAACAAGACCTATCCCAAAATCAATCTCCCTATTAGGAGAAATACCAAGAAGGTCGTCAGGGAAGACCTCAAGAAATTCATTCACCACCGGGATAGAATAAAAATAAAGACCCTCTGAGTTAGAATCTTTAACCTGGTAAAGATAATAGAGACACCCTTTGAAAATCAATCTCCAAGCTCTAAGATATTATATGAACATCCCTTTAGGATCTAGGGAACCACCCGCCCACTTAATAACCTACTCATTTGGGAATTTAAAGATGACCTTAGTGGTCAAATAGTCTAAAGAAACATAACACAAGTACAACCAATCCATCCCTAATATGACATCAAAATCAACCATGTCTAATTCAAACAGAACCACCAAAGTTTCTCAAACACCAAAAGGCACCACACAACCCCTAAGACACTTCTAGCAACCAAAGAGTCAGCCACTAGGGTAGATATAGAAAAAGGGTCTGAAATGCACTTGAGACCAAAACCAAAATGCATAACCACAAATGGGGTCACATAAGAAAGAGTAGACCCTGAATCAAGTAAACAACACACATCGCAATAAAATAGTTTTAATGTACTAATAATGACATTGGGAGATACCTCGAATCCCTAACTTGAAGCAAAATCATATAAATGGTTTTGTCCAATTCCTGTACCAGAAGCAGAAGCAGTACCCTTTGGTGCAGGAGCTGATGAAGAGGAAATAGGAACCTTATTGACCCTAGAAGAAACCCCAGTTATGCAATCACGCTGCATATGGCCAATCTAACTATAATTAAAATATCAGTTTCTCCCATTCTCACATTGGCCATATTGCAGCTAACCATAAATCTGCTAGAAGGAGATGATGGAGGGGACTGAGCCCCACCAGCCTAAGATTGGGAACCTTGTGCCCTATACCCTCCACCATACAGATAAAAACGATCACCTGATGACTTCGAGTAAGAAGTACTAGCCCTAAAGAAAGAACCAAAACTCCCCCAATTCTTAAGCCATTTTCCCCTATCTCTACCACTCTACTGTTGGCATCCACCCTTATTGGAAAATCTAAACATCTTACTCTGCCTCTCACCAGTCTCAACCTACTTCTTCTTTTCTTTCTCAACCTATTGCATATAAAACACAAGCTGAGAAATATCTATATCCCTGTTCAACAAGACAGCCTTTCTCTCTATAATAAACTCACTGGATAACCCAAAAGCAACCTTATGCTTTCTAACTCTCATGGTAGACACCAACTCAGGAGCATGCCTGGACAACTTATGGAATTTCAAAGCATACTCTTTGACTATCATTTTTCCTTTCTTCAAGTTAACAAATTCCTCCTCTTTCACCTTCCTTAACTCCTATGAAAAAAAGTATTCCAAAAAGGCACTAGAAAAGTTATTCCATGATGCAGAGTCAGCATTACCTCGGCTAGACTGCTCCCTCTCTTTGTACCACTAGTACGCCACATCCTTTAATTGGTAGGTAGCAAACTCCACACCACACTGTACTCAACCTCATGAATTGGCAAACCCTCATGGCCTCAGAAGATGGAGTAATAGTATCACCACACTTATACTAAGAAGCTACCAGCTAATCCAATATATAAATAGACTAATGAAACCCAACAATCATCACATCTACCTGAGGAGCTCCAGGAGGGCTAGAGGTAACCACTAGAACTCTAGGATGGAAATCAAGGACAAGACCCCTAAACCAGGTATGAACCCTATAAAAAGAGTTTTTCCCATAAACAGTGTCCCCAAGTGGAACAAAAGAGTTCCCATGAGCTTCATATTGTCTAGGAGGCATGATCTAAAAACTCTACCAAATAAAAAATTAGTGAAATCCAAGACCTTAGACTCTATAGCTTGGAGTAAAACAATAGGAAAAAGAAACATTCAAAAATGTCTCTTAGCCTCTCTTTTATAAGTGTAGCATGCTACATACCCTTAAACGAGACTCTACTCAACACGACTTTGTGGACACCTAATTGACCATAAACCTAGGTCTCTGATACTAACTTTGTCGCGACCAAACTGGGGCATAGCCGTGACAAGTATCTCAAGTCCAACGTGGACCAGACCCCTTTTACCTAACCTAGTTAGCTCCACAACCTCAAGTGTCGGATGAATTCTAAGCATATAGTAAGATAGTATAAACTAAGACTAATATTCATTCATAAAATGTCTAAACTAATCACCGGTATTGGGACAACCATTTGTCACCGACCAAATCCACCAAAACAACACACCCAAGTTCATAGTAATCCAACAAAAACTCTATAAATCCAAAGTCAATAAATTATTGGGACATACCTCTGACAGTAACCAAAAACAAATTTTGAGAGATAGAATATAAAGACCATAAAACAAAGACTTTTGAAGTATGAAATCTGACCACTTCAATGTAAACTCACGAACCACTCGAACACCTGATCACTGTACAGAAAAAGTAAAGAAATTTCAATGCCTGTATTGCGTGGGGATACATTATCCAGAGATAGTTAGAAGTTGGTGTTCTAGCATGTAACTTAGGGATAGAGGAATAAAGTAATGTCATCATTCAAAAGAAAGTCAAATCCTCATATCCAATCTCATGCATACACATTATATATCATGTTAGGATACAGAACAAGGATTCGCATTTATTTAAAAATCTTAACCTGGGTTGTGTAACAAAACTGTCATAAAACAAGATACCCACGAGGTATATAGTACTAGTTCTCCCCTAGCTAAAAGGGCCCAGTGTATATATCCGCATGAACCAGAGAATATCCATACTCGTATATGTCTTTATGAGGGACTTGAACTTTTTGACATAATCAAAGTGACTTAAGCACCACTGTATACAATATAGGGGACTCGAACCACCTATTTATATATCCATTCAGGGGACTCAAACCTCCCAGTCATATTGACACTTGTACTAGCTAGCGCGGTTTCTAGTGTTAGTCTTTTGGATTCAACTTTCACAACCTGGATAAACATCCTACTTTAAATCCTAAATTAAAACATTTATTACACATACACAACCATTATTCCAATAAGTTACCAAAGGTATCCCATTGTTATCATCATCATACCGACCCCACTTGCAAGAGTACTACATGCCATGACTATTATTAATAAAATTTATGACTCAAACCCATTGTTTAAATAAAGACATCAATTCAGTTCAACATTTAGGGACTTGAACCCATTTAGCCAATTAAATCACAAAGGTTATGATTCAAATAAATTTAAAGAAAATTGCCTAAAGCCCCCCCCCCCCCCCCAAGTCTTTACCCTAAATCTCAACTACACACTTATACTTTGCAGGGGTCCTATGACCCCCCCGAACTATTTTAAAATGGAATTATTACACCCCTAAAAGTCCACAACCACATCTTCACTGAAGGGTGAAACTCACGTGTTTGACTAGTCAATTTTTTCTATTTTTTTAATTTTTAGTTATTATTTCCCTTTATCTTCCCCCATTTTCATTTTTACAAACCCAAATTAAAATTTCATCATTCTCACCAAACAAAATATCAATATTCTTGAATCATCATTTAATCTATATCATTGAATGAAATTAAACAAAGAAAGATAATTAAATTCCTAATAATCTCTCACATATAATTGAATTTTATTTTTTATCTCTTAATTCCACCCTAAATTTGATGAAAGGGGATGAGGGAGGGGTGGTGGTGGCGATGTAGGTAATGGGGGTAGGAGTTGTAGTGGAAGCTAATGGGGATGGCGGTGGTGATGGCGGCTAATGGGGGTTGTTTTTCTGGTTTTGTCATAATTGCGGCTAAATCACCTAATTTGTGATTCTGCTTTTGGTTAATGGAAATGTTTAATTCTGCATTGCTAGATGGAAATTCACCTTTGTTAACATTTCCACCACTTGGAAATATTTGAATAACACCCAAATTAACAAGATAAATAAATTCTTGTACACTACATCATTGTTCACCCAAAATTGACTTAGAGATTGCTATTTTATTACTCAATTTCTTAGTGTTGTGGGATGATTTAGCTACAGATTTTATTTGGGTTAGGTGCGCAACATAAATGCTCTCCTCTTGAGTACCATCCGATCGCCAAAAAATTTCCACCACCAACTACGAAGTCATTCCGGTGGAAAATAGTAGAGAAATTTGTAGAGAGAATTGAGATAAAATTCATAAGCTGAACTAAAAGATTGGCTTGGATTGAAGTGTGATGAAAAATAACATGATATGAATAATACAATGTTGTCTTAAAGATTCTTAATTATTTTTATGTTAGATTCTTAATTCTTGAAATTTTGATAAAATTTTGAAAAAATTGGACAATGAAAAAAAGAAAAAATTGAAGATTTATATGGGGAGAAAATAAATGAATGTGAAGTAGTGGTCAAATAGTGGGAATAGTGGAAATGTTGATGACGCTGGTGGCATTGGTGAAATGGTGGTGGAGATATTTTGGCCATGATAGCCATTGAAGAGTTGTTGAAGCTTTTTATTTTATGAGGAGAGTATTTTGGGATGGCAATATGCGATAAAGAGAGAATTCTTGAATGCCATTATTTGAAAGAAGAAAAAGAGGAAGAAGAAAGAAGATGAATAAATAAAAAAATAATTAAAAATGAATAAAGAAAATAAAGAAATATTAAAAATAAATTTTTAATAAATAATTTTCATTCTCACTCTCTTTAAAGAGAGTAAAACACACTCTCTTTCCATATCAAAATTTAGGGGGGTAATAATTCCACTTTAAAATAGTTCAAGGGGGTCATAGGACCCCTGCAAAGTATAGGTGTGTAGTTGGAATTTGGGGTAAATGTTGGGGGGATTTTGACCATTTTCTCAATAAATTTATGTCTAACAAGGCCTTCATGAAACTATTTATCAATCATCAACATTCATAGGCCAATGTCTTAGTTCAAAACATAATTCAACATGTGACAAGATCATTCTTACTTACATTTTCACCAACAAGTTAAGGGCATACCATTATCACACCATTGTTCAATCCAAAAACCATCAAGTTAGGGTTAACCATGACCCCTTAGTTTAAATCACAATTATTAGGCACCCATATGTGCAAAACCATTATCAAAACATGTATAATCATAATTTAAACTATAAAAAAACTATATTCAAAATTATGTGTTCAAACCCTCAACCATGGTTTTCAAAACAATCATTAATGATTCATGAACAATGTTTAAAACATATAAATTTTGTAAACTAACAATCAAGGAAGAGTCACAAGCCCGAGTTACAAAGATTCATAGAGAGATATTGATCCTTAAGCCTCTAGATGACCACCTTGAAGAAAGCCTAGCCCAATCTTTCTTGAGAAGTTTTTAAGAGAATTTAGAGAGTGTTTTGATTTTTCAAAGTGTAGAAAGAATTCCCAATATATGTTATAAGACGTAGGGGCTTAAGGGATTAGGGTGGGAAATATCCAAATTACCCTCATTTTAAAATTAGTAGAGAACTTACAGGTGGGTACGAGTTGACCCTTCAACTCGTCACCACAACTTATGACTGGTACCTTCAAGTCGTCACAAGATCATAAAGTTGGACACCATATTTTTTCCAACGTATGACTCCATTACCTAACTCATCAGTAGACCATACAACTTGTTCCATCAAGTCGTATCCAAGGTAGATCATCAAGGGCTAGACACTGGAAAATAGATGATTGGACCCTACTTATCATCATATTACCATACGATTCATATGGTGTCTCTCATAGCTAAGATAGAATCCAGACAACAACACACTGACTAAAATAAAACTAGGGTCCCTAGACCCACAACCACACCATTCAATTTATGGTGTGAGTCATATATCAACAGAGAGATCAAAACTCAAGAAATTCACAAGGGCCAAAGTTTAGTGCATTTCACTTAAGGTGAACATTATATAGGTTTTAAACTCCTTTTCTAGGATACTTCTCAAGGATACGAATCATATAATATAGTGATGAGTCAATGGGTCGACTCATAACCAAGGACGTTGAAATACCTTTATTTCAAGACCTTAGAAACTCTTTTGGAATTTTTATCTTTAGACCCAATACGACTCATGGGTATAAGCCATATGTTAGTATATAAAGAATATGGTCCATTAATATGCTAACCAGTGTTGGTTGATGGGATGGATTTTTGTCGCTGGAATGAGTACAACTTGTATAGTATGGGTCATACGATCTGATATAGATCATTTGGTTTCTTCACTTAACCTTAGACTTGATAAACTAGGTTGGATTTGAGTATGATTGGCTCACCATGAGCCAAAAATTAGGGAACGAATCATACCCAGGACTCATATGATGGACAGTGTTAAATCTCTTAGGATTTAACTATGCTAGGGACACGATTAAACGTTACGGATCGTATACTTGGATACGAATAAAGATAGATGAGTCATACCTTAGACATTTTTTGGTTTAAAAGGGAGGCCAAGGATATGAGTGGTGGTTTCCAGTCGTACAGGGGGATACGACTCGTAAGGGTTAGTCATATCCCTGTGATGGGATTTTTGTGCAACTTAAGTAGGGGAAATCTAGAAATTTCCCCACTTGTCCTAAAAAAGTCCCACAACTTTTATTCCTATTGGGAGGTTATTTACCCTATTATTCTATTTAGTAACACTTAGAAAATCTTTCTAAACGCACTGCAAATCTCTTAAGAGCTTTTGGGCAAGAAAGTTGGTTTTTCAACTAGAGGAATATTTTGGCGATCTTGTTGGTGGTTTCTCTCCATCTACTTTGTCAATTAAGGCATGTTCTCTTTCCTCATTGTCAGTTCCAACTAAAGGCATGGTTTTATACAATGGTTTTTATGATTGGAAT
This sequence comes from Capsicum annuum, assembly GCF_002878395.1. Lineage (NCBI taxonomy): Eukaryota > Viridiplantae > Streptophyta > Magnoliopsida > Solanales > Solanaceae > Capsicum > Capsicum annuum. The sequence continues at coordinate 65,186,328 of NC_061118.1, read as the reverse complement.
GTTATATGATTTTGGGTTTTCAAATAGGATTTGGGAATTTTGGTTATAAATGCTTGGTTATGGTTTTCCCATGTTTTAATTATGCTTTTATATGCATTAATGGTGGTTTTGGATTTGCATGGGAATAGTTCTTTGGTAATGGACTTTGGTTTAGGAAATACTATGCCCCCAATATGTTTGATAAAAAGCCTTTAACAATGTTTTCATTATAATATTGGTTTTTCAAAGGAAATTATGCATGGTTTAAACTTGGTAATAGGACCCTAAATCGTACGAATGGTTTAAATGGTTTTAAATTAATTAGAAAGGCCTTAGTAGCTATGGTTTTGGTTAATTGGAAATCATATAGGTACATGTAAAGGTTTGGCTAAGGATAATACTTGCAAGTTATTGTTGGTATGTTGATACCACTATTAATAGCCTTGGTTAATAATAATAGAATAATGGCTTAGATGGAAAATGGTTTTAATTAAGCTTAAAGGAGGGAGGTATAGCAAAGTCATGAAAGGTGATGGTCCTAGGGGGATTTAAACTAGAAATTCATATTAACATATGTCAGGTTTGGTCTAAGTAACCATGTTCATGATGTCACACAATATTTTTGGAGATGTACAAGTCATCCTAGTTTTCTTTCCTGGTCGTGCAGTTTCATACACTAGGGTCCTTTCAGCTGAGGTAGGTGAACCCATATACCCTGTGGGTGGTTTAGGATGGCAAAGATATACACCCCAGGTAAAGGTTTTTATGGCATGCTAAACCCGGTTCCCTTTCCCAACATGGTTATATATATTTTATGGTTGTGCACATATGGATAGTTTTACTTGGTTTTATATATGGCATTATCTTGTCCTTATCCTGAGTTCATGCTAGCGATCACTCGCTAACCCATCTTCGGGCGGCTGTATACCCACGCTATGTAGGAACCGGCCAATTTACTCCTCCTACATAGTGATTGACTTGGGGACAGTTGTTGGATTGAAGTCGTAAGCTTCCATCTTTCCGAAAGGCTCTATTTTATGTTATGGATAATTTTAGACATTCTGATTTACTTATGGATGTAGGTTTTGGATATGGTTGGGGGCATGTCCTAACCAAATATTCTTACACTTTTTGTTAGAGGCTTTGTGATATTACTATGGGTTAGAACGGGAGGGATTGGTATTGTTGTCGGCCTTAATATTGACATTGGAATGGAGCTGACATCATTGTCATCTAATCATATAATGTTTTGGAATGTATTTTTTTATGGCCTGGTTTATGATCCTTATTTCGGTATTGGTTTGGTTTTTTATGGTTGGACGATTGGTATAGGCTAATTGGACTTGGTTGGGTCAGTCACAACTGAGGTCCTATCCCATAGTCTTCATGTCAGTTGTTATATTTTCCTGTTATATGCTCAAAATTCAGCCAACTCAGGGAAAGCGGTTGGAGGTTGGGTTAGGTAACGAGATGATCTCCTATCCTGATCAAACTTGGGACACCCATTATGACAAGGCCCTCAATCGGGTCATGTCAGATGACTTTTTACAGTTTTAAGTTGAGGCTATTTTTTACATTTCTCACTTTACGCCCCTTTGGTACCACGACCTAAAAACTCTATTGAGACTTCATTAACACAACATTCTCAGTAAAACACTCATTAATTATCTCTCAAACTCTCTGTAACAACCTGAAATCATCTCTCGGGACGTCACACGGTGCTTAAGGCTACAAGTAGCCCTAAGCTAACACTTAGAGCCGGTTTCCACCAATAACACTCAATTCAAGATAAAATAGACTCAGTTCTTGCATAGTCATATCACATAAAAGGAAATATGGGAAAGATACTCGATCCATATGACCATAATACAAAGAAACCTCAACAAAACCACAATACCGAATCCTCGACACATCACAAGTAAGATACTAGTCTAACAAAACCTCTACGAATTGAAAACTAGAGAGCCGTTAGGACAGGTCCCTAACTGACTCGAATTGAACTGAAGATAAAATATAGTCTCTCAAATACAGAAAATGTCTGATGATCCATCCTCGAACTATAAGGACTCACCATTGCAGAAAACATAGGCAAGCTACTCGAAGAATCACGGATGAGGCTGGGATTAAGCACCTGAACCTACATTATAAGACAATGTACTGAGTATGCGGGGGTGAACGCATATGTATAAAAATAGTACCGATCTTCTTCAATCAAATCATGTATGCAAAATGAGACGACTCTCATGGCTTGAACAAGTTTAAAATATAAAGCTCATAAATTATGTAGAAAGAGGCACCCAACACAAATCTCATGAGTCATCGCTCTTTAACCTTAAAAATCTGGAATCTTCTCTTATTCTCAATACCCAAAGGCTAAGGTACTTTGAACAAAACTTTCAATTCATGCATATGTCTCATGGAGAGTAAAACATCTTCAATGTTCAACATTTCATTATTATTTACAACTCATATACTTGGAATTCGGAATCATATGACTTGGAAACATATTTGAAGGCATTTCATTCACCTTAGGAAATTATCTCATTTCAAGCTTTAGAAAAATCATTCTATCTCAAATGGAAAAGTATGCTCAACGAAATAACTTATCTCAAAGCTTTATGAAAAGTACTATATCAAGGGAAGATACTTTCATTTAGGGAAAAAACCCACTTCAAGGAAGCACTTTAATTAGGGAACAACTTTGCAATTCCAACATTTAGGAAAATAACTCATAGGAAGGGAAAATAAGTATCAAATTTCATGGTTTAAAAGGGCAAGGGAGGTTCTCGTAACCAACATAAACCATACGAGCTACATGGAGTCCAATATTTTGTCCTCCTAAGGAGGAGACCCCAAGTTGGGGAGGTGTGTCATACTCATTCCAGGGAGTATAACCTAGGTCTGGTGATCACTAAATGAAACTCAGCCTCGGGCCCAATCATAATTATCATAAATCCAGCCTCAGGCCAAACCTACGGTGGCATGTAGTTTTGGGGTAAGAAACCATAGTGACTTACCTGCTCGGTACTAAGTACTACTCCCTTTAGTTATCTGCGCTTAAAAAATCCACTTATAGAATAATCTCATTGTTCATCACTAACCCAATAATCAAATCAATAATCTCATATGATGAAGTGGATTTTAAAGCTTTCGGACCATTAGGTCAATTCATTTCTCAATCATCTCAAAATACTCAAATCATGGGTGCTTATAGCACAAGAGTTCATAATTTCACAAGTCTCAAATAGGGCTTACCAACCCATAATTTAATCTCAAGTTAAAGCTCATCAAAAGCATAATATATAGCATATAGATTCATAAATCATATGGAAATGTGGGAATTTAAGCAATTTATCTCAAAATCTCAATATTGCAAATATTAGCTTCTCAAAGAATAAAATCATGAGGTTTATACCTAGCTGTAAATTATCAATAAAACATGAATAAATCATGTCATTTGACTCTTAATTCATGGAAAATATAAAGATAATGCATTCAATAATAATGGGTGAAAAACCCCAATTCTAATTCATGTAAAAACCTCATAGATATCAAGAAATTCATGATGTAAACAAGCCTTTTGGCCACAAGGGTGAAAGGGTTACCCCTGTTCAAAACCCCACATACCTTGAATTAGAATCTTTGGATGAACTCTCACTTTTGGAACTCTATCCGTACTCTTGAATGAGGGTTCTTGAGTCCCTTGACTTGGGAACCTTGAATCTTGACTCAATTTAGAAAATCCATGGAGGATTCTTGAGAGATACTTAGGGATTTTGATGAGAGAAAACTTGAGAAAAACCTCATAGGATGCTTGCAAATGTCTTTGATTTGATGTTTGGACGATTTTATAGGCTAGAAAAAAGTCCAAAATGCCTCTTTTAACATCTGTACAAAACTGGAAAATTGAATTGGGAACCCGATTTATGGGGTCACCGCGATGCGCCACTTATTGAGGTGGCTCACTGGAAATTGACAATTCACAATATGGGAGTCACCGTGATGCGGAGCCTTCGCATTTTCCACTGGTTGGGACCTGGAACCTCAGCACGACGTGCCAATATCACGGAGTTCACTAGAATTTGAAAATTGTCAAATCGACCCTCTCCGTGACGTGTCAAGCACTAAAATGACACAGTTTTATCACTAGGAGTTAAATTAGCCATAACTTCTTACCCGGGTATCGGATCTTGGAGAATCTTATATCGATGGAAAGCTTATCATATTTCCCACGTGATTGAAAGTGAAAATTAGGGAAATTCTATATGGTTAACATGATACTCACTTAGGAAGCCGCTGGAATCACGGCTTACTCGACACGCCCTAAGTCTCAAACTACGAGGGAACTTTGTGAGACCTTATAATATCTCCCTCTTAGGAATATTCTTCCTCGAATGTCGCGAGTTAGTCTAGGAATACAAGAGAAATAGAGTACACATAGCTAAAACAATTACTAAATGGTTCAAGATCTTTCTAAACTCATGATTACTTTGAAAAATGCAAGAACTCATACAAGGATAGATGCATTGCTGAACTTTAGATTATAAGAGCTGAATCAAGGAAGAATAGTACCTTCGGATTGATCTGGACTTGCGGAAAAGAGGTGCGGGTACTTGGCTTGCATGTCTGCTTCTTCCTCCTAAGTAGCACCCTCAACAGACTGGTTCTGCCACAACACTTTGAGCAAGGGAACTTCTTTGTTCCTCAGCCTACGGACCTGAATGTCTAGGATCTCAAAAGGAATTTCATCGAAGGAAAGACTATCTTGAATCTTAGGACTTTCTAAAGGATCGACCACAACAGAATCACTAATATACTTCTTGAGCACGGATACATGAAAGATAGGATGAATGACTGATAATTCTGAGGGTAACTCAACCTCATAGGCCACTTTACCAACACGACTTAAGACTTTATACGGGCCAACATAATGAGGAATCAGCTTCCTCTTCTTACCAAACCTTTTCACCCTTTTTATGGGTGAAATCTTCAAGTACACCAAATCACCTACCTTAAACTCAAGATCTATTCTCCTCACATCGGCATAAGAGTTTTGATGACTTTAAGCCATCTTCAACCTCTGTCTAATCAACTTAACTTTCTCCATAGCTTCAAATACTGCATCGGGCCCAATTGCGACAGCTTCACCTACTTCAAAGCAACCTATGGGTAATCTACACCTCCTACCATGCAAGGCCTCGAATGGTGCCATCTCAATGCTAGCATAGAAACTATTGTTATAGGCAAAATCAATCAATGGAAAATGCTCATCCCAACTACCTTTGAAATAGAGGGCACACGCTCTCAATATATCCTCTAGGGTCTGAATGGTCCTCTCATCCTGACCATCTATTTGCGGGTGAAATATGAAACTCAGAAGAACTTGGGTACCAAGACCCTGCTGAAATACCCTCCAAAAATGGGAAGTAAATTAAGTACCCTGATTTGAAATAATAGACAAGAGAACTCCATGCAGCCTGACCAACTCCCGGATATACAATCTAGCATAATCCTCATCCGTATAACACGTATGCATGGGTAAGAAGCGTGCAGACTTAGTCATCCTATCCACAACAACCCAAATAGAATCATAATGACGGTGCGAAAGAGGCAACCCAGTCATAAAGACCATATTCACCATCTCCCACTTCCAAGTGGGTATACCAAACTCTTGTATCTCACCACTCGGCCTTTGGTGATCTACCTTAACCTATTCACACGTTGAATATGTCGCTACAAACTTAGCTATATCTTACTTCATACCATTCCACCAATAGATCTCTTACAAGTTGTGGTACATCTTGGTAGTGTCGGGAGGAATGGAATAACGTGTGCCATGAACTTCAGCCATAATCCTCTACCTCAATTCATCAACACACGGAACATACAACCTACCATGCAGTCTCAACACACCATCTCCCCCTTGGGAGAAAACTACTACCTTTTGGTCCTTAGCTGACTACTTTAATTCTACCAAACTAGGGTCTTTATCTTGCTCGTTCTTCACTTACGAAACTAAAGAGGATTCAGAACTACTATAAACCAACATACTCCCCTACGCTGAATGAAGCAATCTAACTCCCAACTTAGCCAGACAGTGCACACCAAGAGCTAACTCTCTCTTACCCTCCTCTATATGCGCAATACTACCCATAGATAATCTGCTAAGGGAGTTTGCTACAATATTGGCCTTGCCCAGATGATACAACACACTCATATCATAATCTTTCAACAACTCCAACCACCTCTTCTGCCTAAGATTCAACTCCTTCTGGGTAAATACATACTGCAGGCTCTTACGATCAGTAAACACATCAATGTGGACATCATAATGATAGTGTCTCCAGATTTTCAAAGCAAAGACCACAATAGCTAACTCAAGGTCATGGGTTGGTAGTTCCTTTTATGCGGCTTCAACTTTCTAGAGCCATAAGATATAACCTTACCTCTCTGCATCAAAACACAACCCAAACCAACTCTAGAGGTATCACAATATACCACAAAACCATTAGTACTATCAGGCAAAGTCAACACAGGGGCTGAAGTGAGTCAAGTCCTCAACTCCTGAAAACTTTTCTCACAGGAATCAGACCGCTGGAATTAAAATTTCTTTTAGGCCAATCGGATCATAAGAGATGCAATGGAAGAGAAACCCTCAACAAAATGATGGTAATAGCCCACTAAACCTAAGAAACTCCTAATGTCAGATGGATAGATAGGTCTAGGCTAATTTCTCATAGCTTCTGTCTTTAGGGGATCGACTCCAATACCTTTAGCCAAAATAACATGACCTAGAAAGGCCAGAGACCTTAGCCAAAAATTACACTTACTAAATTTGGTGAAGAACTAGTGATCTCTAGGAGTTTTCAAGACAATTCTAAGATAATTCGCATGGTCATGGGAGTACATGAGGATATTATCTATGAATAAGATGACAAACATACAAGGTATCACTTAAAAACATAATTCATAGGGTCCATGAAAGTTTTTGGGGCATTGGTTAGCCCAAAAGACATGATAGAAACTAAATGTGACCATAGCGGGTTTGGAAGGCCATTTTTCGAATATCACATTCCCTTACCTTAAGTTGATGATAGCCAGATCTAAGGTCTATCTTGTAGAAATAACTTGCACCTTGCAACTAATCGAACAAGTCCCTAATTCTTGAAAGAGGACACTCATTTTTTACAGTGACCTTGTTCAGTTGATGGCAATTAATGCACATATGCCAAGATCCGTCCTTCTTCGGCAAAAATAACACAGGTGCACCCCAAGGAGAAATACAGGGCCTAACACATCATTCTCAATAAAACACTCACAAATTATCTTTCAAACTCTCTGTAACGACCCGATATCATCTCCCGAGATGTCACACGGTGCTTAAGGCTACAAGTAGCCCTAAGCTAACACTTAGAGCTGATTTCTACCAATAACACTCAATTCAAGATGAAATAGACTCAACACTCGCATAGTAATATCACATAAAAGGAAATATTAGAAAGATACTCGGTCTATATGACCATAATACAAAGAAACCTCAACAAAACCATAATAACAAACCCTCGACACATCACAAATATGATACTAGTCTAAAAAAACCTCTATGAATAAAAAACTAGAGAGCCATTGGGACAGGTCCCCAACTGACTTGAATTGAACTAAAGATAAAACATAGTCTTTCAAATACAAAAAATATCTAAAGATTAGTCCTTGAACCATGAGGACTCACCACTGCAGAAAATGTAGGCAAGGTACTCAAAGAATCATGGATAAGGCTGGGATTAAGAACTTGAACCTACATTATGAGACAATAAAGCACATAGATATATATGTGAATCAGTAAATTGAAATATACTGAGTATACGGGGGTGAATGCATATGTATAAAAATAGTATCGATCTGCTTCAATCAAATCATGTATGCAAAATGAGATGACTCATGTGGCTTAAACAAGTATAAAATATAAAGCTCATAAATTATGTAGAATGGTGTACGCAACACAAATCTCGTAACCCATAACCCATTCACCTTAAAAATCATAAATCTTCTATTATTCTCAATACCCAAAGGCTAAGGTACTTTGAACAAAACTTTCAACTCATGAATATGTCTCATGGAGAGTAAAACCTCTTTAATGCTCAATATTTCATGGTTATTTACAACTCATATACTTGGAATTCAGAATCATATGACTTGGAAACAAATTTGAAGGCATTTCATTCACCCTAGGAAAATATCTTATTTCAAGCTTTACGAAAATTATTCTATCTCAAATGGAAAAGAATTCTAGCTCAAAGGAAATAACTTATCTCAAAGCTTTATGAAAAGTACTATATCAAGGGAAGATACTTTCATTTAGGGAAATAACCCACCTCAAGAAAGAACTTTAATTAGGAAAATAACTCATAGGAAGGGAAAATAAGAATCAAATTTTGAAGTTTAAAAGGGCAAGGGAGGTTCTCGTAACTGACATAAACCATGTGAGCTACATGGATTCCAAAGTTTTCTCCTGCTAAGGAGAAGACCCCATGTTGGGGAGGAGTGTCATACTCTAGCCAAGGATTTTAACCTAGGTCTAATGATCGGTAAACAAAACTCGGCCTTGGGCCCAATCATAATTATCATAAACTCGGCCTCAGGCCCAACCTATGGTAGTTTTGGGGTAAGAAACCATAGTGACTTACCCGCTCGGTGCTAAGTACTACTTCCTTTAGATTATCTGCGCTTATCTCATAAGAAAATCCACTTACAGAATAATCTCATGATTTAACACGAACCCAATAATCAAATCAATAATCTCATATAATGAAGTGGATTTTAAAGCCTTTGGACCATTAGGTCAATTCATTTCTCAATCATCTAAAAATACTCAAATCGCGGGTGCTTATAGCAGAAGAGTTCATAATTTCACAAGTCTCAAATAGGGATTACCAACCCATAATTCACTCTCAAGTTAAAGCTCATCAAAAGAATAATAAATAGAATATAGATTCATAAATCATGTGAAAATGTGAGAATTTCAGCAATTTATCACAAAATCTCAATATAATCATATGCTTCAATATCTCAACATTGCAAATATTAGCTTCTCAAGCAGTAAAATCATAGGGTTTATACCCATTTGTAAATTCGCAATAAAACATGTAGAAATTGTGTCATTTGACTCTTAATTCACGAAAAATATCAACATAATGCATTCAATAATAATGGGTAAAAAACTCCAATTCTAATTCATGAAAAAAGCTCATAGATATCAGGAAATTCATGATGTAAACAAGGATGAAATGGTTACCCTTATTCAAAACCTCACATATCTTGAATTAGAAGCTTTGGATGAACTCTCACTTTTGGAACTCTACTCGTACTCTTGAATGAGGGTTATTAAGGACCTTGACTTTGGATCCTTGAATTTTGACTAATTTTAGAAAATCCATGATGGATTCTTAAGATTCTATGAAGAGGTTTTGAATACTTAAGGTTTTTTATGAGAGAAAACTTGAGAAAAACCTTATAGGATGCTTGCAAATGACTTTGATTTGGTGTTTGCACAGTTTTATAGGATTGAAAAAAGTCCAAAATGCCCCCTTTAACATTTGTACAAAGATGGAAAAATTGAAAACCAAATTTATGAGGCCACCTAGACGCGCCACTTATCACAGTGGCTCACTGGAAATTGACAATTCTGAATATAGGAGTCACCACGACATGGAACCATTGTATTTTCCACTAGTTGGGACCTGGAACCTACTTGGAACCTCAACACAATAACCAATATCATGGAGTTCCACTAGAATTTGGCAATTGTCAAATTGACCCTCTCCGCGACGCACTTGGCAGTAATATGACACAGTTTTATGACTAGGTCTTAAAATAGCCCTAACTTCTTATCTGGGTATCGGATCTGGCGAATATTATATCAATGAAATGCTTATATGATTTCTCACGTGATAGATAGTCAAAATTAGGGATATTATTTATGGTTAAAATGATACTCACTTAGAAAGCCCCTTTTTAATCTTTTAGGGCCAGAATCATGTCTCACTCGACACGCCTTAAGGCTCAAAATTTAAGGGAAATTTGTGTGACCTTACATTCTCTGTTCAAGTTAAGACTAGAGTTTCAAAAAAATAGTCATCTTAGGTTCTAAGGGTGCAATCTCCTCTAGATTTCTTGATATTTCTGGCATATTACTACTCCCTCATTGTTATTTTACTTAAAGCACATGTTAAAATATTTTTCTTTCATGGTATTATTATGGTTTTTAAATAAAATTTGGGCGTTTTGAATGCTTATTATTGATATATGTTTTCCTATGGTTTTCTATGTTTTAAATATGGTTTTTAACATATGGGTGCATAGGTATGGTGGTGTAATTTGATAATGGTAACTTTCTCTAAGCTTGTGAATTTTGAAGTGGTTATGACCCTAACCTTGTATTATAAAATTTATTAGTAGTTATGAGAAAGGTGGGAATTTGAATTAAGGGTACAATGGAATCCCTAAGGTGTTTGGTTTGACTTATTTCTTGAAAATAATGTATAGTATAAATGGTAAAATGCTTTAGATTGGTTTTGAAAACCTTATGGGGTATAATAGTCTCGCCTAAGTGAATAATTTGTGAAAACATTGTAGGGTATCTTGGAATCCCCCAAGTGATTTTAATAAAGGGTCTGTGGGGTACGTGGGAATCCCCTAAGTGTTGGTAATGACATTTCTTGTAAGCTATAGTCAGTATAGCGATACCACTTATAATACCTTAATAATTGACTCTTGTATTGGTGTTTATGTTATGTGCTAAATATTTTAATTGGGCGATAGTGGGCTTTTTTATAGCTAGTTGTGAAGGTGTGAGTCTAAAAGAAGGTCACTAAAAACTCATGTTTACTGATAAGTGGGTTGGTCGTGGTGACTATATTCTTGTGGGGTATACGGTAATCCCCCAAGTCTATACTAGTGCATAAGTATCATGGAGAGAGAAGGGTACATGAGTATCCCTGGCTAACTATGATATCTCTGATTCATTCAGCACATACATTGGGGCCCATTCAAGGGGTAACACAGGACCCATATAGCTTGTGGGTGGATTAATCAAGGTAAATCTACAAAATCCAGGTTAAGGTATTAAATACATTCTAAATGTTGTTCCCTATCTAAACACAATATATATGTGTGTGTGTGTATGTCATTGCATATGGTAATTTGATTTGGTTTTGAATGAATGGAATTTTTTTGTATTTATCCCTGAGGTACATGCTAGGATTCACCCTGCTAACCATCTTCAGGTGTTGTATCCCCACGTAATATAGGAATTAGCCATACTTTTACTCCTCCTTCTCAGTGACTTGGTGATTCGGGGAGAGCTTTTGAGTTAAACTGAAGTGGTGAGCTTCCATACTCTAAAAGACCCCATTTCATGGGCTATGGTCGGGGGAATCTTCCATTTGGATATCCTTTTATTCTAGTTAGAGTCTTTATCGAACTACTATAGGAAAGGCTTGTATTGGTATTAGTGTTAGCATTGGTATTATTATTGGCATTGGGATTGGTAGTAGTTTGTTAATTAGTTGTGGCTTTCAGTTTTGATTTTAGACTTATGGTCATGTCTGTAATTTAATATTATCCTTTCTTATTATATGTTTGAAATTCACCTGACATAGGGTGTTGGGCGATTAACAGTTAGGTATTTGGGTGGTCTTCGATCCTTGTTGGACCTGAGATACCCTACACAACTAGCTCCTAGTTTAGGTCATGTCATATTGGTATCAAAGCCCTAGATTTATGGTCAATTGGGTATCCACAAATTAGTGTTGAGTAGAGTCTCTTTTAAGGGTGCGTAGCTCACCACACTCATACGGGAGAGGCTATAAGGTATTTAGGAATGTTTCTCTTTCTTGAGTTCTATTTTTGGGTTGTAGAGTCTAAGGTTTTAGATCTCTCTAATTGTTGTTTGTTCACCTTTAAGATCATGCCTCCAAGAAGATCTGATGTCCATGGGAACCCTTCTTTTCTAATTGAGAACAATAAAAATAGAGCCCGTCCTACCCCAGGGGTTAAGACTAGGTCTAGGGACACTTCTCTAATGATCCTAATGGAGCTCTACAGGTTCCTTCTGTCCCTCGTTAGACACCTCAAGTTGACGTGTCTAATGCTGAGTTTCACTAGTTGATCCATTTGCTTAATCAATTTGACGTCTCTTAGACTTAGCGTGTGGATTCTGTTACTCCATTATCTAAGGCCACTAGAGTTGGCCAATTTATGAGGTTGAATTCTCCCATGATTACCAGTATGAAAGTTGAGAAAGATCCTCAAGGCTTTATAAATGGAATGGAAAAGATTTTTTGGGCGATGCATGTTACTAAGGTGGAAGGTATGGATTTTCCATCCTACAAATATAAGGATGTATCTCACCAGTGTTATGAAGAGTGGGAACATCTCAGAGGTGTGGATGTTGAGTCTGCATTGTGGGAGGACTTTTTTAGAGCTTTTCTTGATCGTTTCTATCCTCAAAAGCTATGGAAGGCAAAGGCGGAAGAGTTTGTTAACCTGATGCAATGAAACATGTCGGTCAAAGAGTATGCCTTAAAGTTTTACCAGCTATCCCGACATGCTCCGAATTTGGTTTCTAGCATGATGGATAAAATGAGAAAGTTCACTTTCGGGTTATCCCCAGAGTTTATTTTAGAGAGTAAGGATGCCTTATTAAACAAGGACTTAGTTTAGGTTGGTTATGTATATGAAACAAGTGGAGAAAGGGAAGATGAAACAAGTTGAAATTGTTGAAAAGCATATCAAGAAGTTTTGTCATTCAGATTAAGAGGGAGGTCAAAAATAGAGCAATAGGAATGGTTAAAAGTGGTCCAAAAGAAAGTGGGGGAGTTCTGGGTTCTACTCGATGGCTAGTGCTCCCTACCCAAAGCCGTTTAGTGATAGACATTTTTAGGATGGCGATAATTATAGGTCACATGGTGCACAATCTCTGGCTATTGGGGCCAAATCATCTCCATCATATTCTCTCTAAAGATTATGTGGTTGATTACTTCAAGGTTTCTATAACGAGAGAAGGGACAAGTGCTTTAACTGTGGTTAGCCAGGGCATATACTTAGAAACTGTCCAGTGGTTAGGGTTGCTTCCAGGGAAAATAAGGTTCTGGTTTTGCTCTTTATCAGCTCTGAAACAAAAAGGTGCTCTATTTGACTCTAGCACTGGTCGAAATCGACTATTGATAATGCTCAAACTACACCTCTCTTATGATAATGCAAGCAATCGTTGTCAGTATATAACCCAACTAGGTTGGGGTCGAATCCCATAGGGAATAAGGTGTGAATTTGAGTTATCTGTGGGTTAATCAACTAATAGTTACCAGTTTCCTATGAATGGGGGTTTTTGGAAGTGTAACAAATAATTACTTCTCAGTTTCGTGTTTGAAATCAATAAATAAGGAAAACTAGAGTTATGTTAACTATGGGTATTGGGATTTGACAGACGCTAGTAACGGTTCAAGATTCTAGTGGTAGGTAGGAACAGCAAACTATCCGTGTCAAAGTTATGTCTAAATGTTTCTCAACCTATTTAGACATTTAATTACCTAATTCTCTTGAACTTAGAGAATTTATATTTCATAGAAGGATGTTATCCCAAGTTAATTAATTTTGTTACAACATAAATTATTAAAAGGAAGTTTAATGCCTCCAAGTCCCTTTTGATAATTCACTTCTTACTAGGGTTGATTTCTTATCCCAAGAAAATCACCCGTAAGCACAGTCTATTATTTGCAACCAATAGTCAGCATGTAAAATAATGGAGTTAACAAGAAGTTCCTAACACTGTTCGAATCTTGAACACTTAGTACGTTGCAAACCCAAATCCATAGATCCCACAACTCGAGTTAAGGGAACATAGCTGCTCATAATAAAATAAGCAAGACAACAAGTTGAATTCATACTTAGATAGATGATCTTACAACAAGATGAATAGAAACAAGTGTTTCTTAGATTTGATCCTATAAAAATTCCCAAAACAATTGTGATAATCTCTCTAAAGAATTAAAGTTAGAAGATAAAGGGAAAAGTGCTCAAAATGTGAGTTCCAGATGTCCCATATCATGAATGAAAACCCTAACATATGCTTTAAATACTTCTGTCTAATTATGGAAACAAAATCATAGATCACAGTATTTTCTCGGACAGATGACGACGTATGTGACGGCTTACCAGGAGTCTGACAGCTTATCAGGAATATCGTCAACTCTTCTTCACTTTGATAATCTCTGCCTTGGGATGACGATGAAGCTTGACAGGTTATCAGACATGTGACGCCTTATCATAGATGTTATCACTTCTTCACTTCAAAATCCATTCCCTTCCTAAGCCAAACTGCTTATCAGACATGTGACGACTTATCAGAGATGTTGTCACTTCTTTACATCAAAATCCATTCCATGCCTAAGCCTGATGGCTTATCACACTTCTGACATCCTATCACAGATGTCGTCACATATTCTAGCTAAAGGCCATTCTCTGTCTAAGACTTACAGAAACTTTGATATCTTATCACAAGGCTGATGACTTATGAAACAAGTCGTCAGCTATTCTTCCTTCTCTACTTGCTCAGAAATCAACTCTTTTACTCCCATAATTGTTGATTCTCTTGTTTCTCAACTTTTACTGCAATATCAAAGAGAAAACAACCAAAAACGACAGAAGTTGGTTAAGAATTTGAAATTAATCTCTATTAAAAGCCTCAAATATGTTATCATTTGCTCACACATCAACACCCTCAACTTAAAATAATTTTTTGTCCTCAAGTAACTAAAACACAACCAAGAGTATACAATGCACATTCAGCAGTCAACCATCTATATTATCTCAAAACATCTTCACTATTTCCAAGGTCAATCAATTTAAAAATAATTGTGTAAGTTATTAAAGAACACAATGTGACACACAAGAATCATGATATATCATTATTTCAGCAACAATAACCATGCATGTACCAAGACTACACTATCCAAAAAAGTTAGCACTTAGTAATGCAACCAGTGTGCCCTCACTACAATGAAGTCCCACTTCACATATATCAGACATCACCTATGTAACCATGGGGACAATCAAATGGCACTCACTCTCAAAATGAGGTTCCAATCAGGTATGCAGAATACCATAGGCTTGCCCTTATTATCATTTCTAAGATTTCCAGACAGGTTAGCTAGGATCACTATAGGTCTTCTCTTTGGCTTGTAATGTAGGCTAGGGGTTGGTATGATACTCAATGATATTTAAAGTGACTAAGCCTCATTGTCAACACTAGCTTTTGAGGTCTCACTCATTAGCCTTTTTATATTCTTCTCTTTTCTTGATCACACATATTCAGGATGGGTGCGGTCCTTTCTATAATCACTTCTTTTTTTCACAACTTTTCTTTTCTTGTTATTTTCCACCGCACCCAATTTTTTATTTTTTTCTTTTATTCTACCTTTCTTCATACTCACTTAACATCATGCAAACCTATGATAGCCACCCTCAACTTGGGCCATTTGCCTAAGTCAAGGTGCACAATGTCCAAGGAGGACTAAGGCCAAAACAGGTTTGTAATGATATAAATGAGATGGTGATAGGTGTCATAAAAAAATAGGCTATTCAGTCTCAAAATAGGGATCAAAGTATATTATGTATATAGCAAAGGTTATTTAGGCTAAAGTGGGCTAACATCGAAATGGCCTATGATCCTTTCCTAACCCCTATCCTTCAACCTAGGTAAGACTAACCAGGAAAGTTCTGGATTCAACATACAAAGGGAACTAAGTAAAATCTCACATGCACATGGAACACAAGTATATCACAAGTTACTACTCATCTAGTTCATGCAATTATTTAGCAATGGTTATCAAGTCACTAGAACTAATACCATACAAAGATGTACAATGGTCATAATTAGATGCAAATCACACAGTTAAAGAATTAGACTATTTGAGAGGTGTTCACAAATTAACATAACCTTGTTAACTACCTCAGATACTTGTATTTCTCTTAGTCAACTGCAAAATGTTAAAATAACAACTCACCCTACACCCTCAACTTGACATCAAAGAAAAACTGAACTAAGGGTTAGCGTATACCTGGTGTAGATCAAGCTCAGGGATCATGGGTTGCCTCCCATGTAGCGCCTGATTTAACATCATGGAATGACTCAGGTATTTTCATTACGTCAGACTTCATCGAGACATATAGTAGTAATACTTTTCATCGAGTCTATTGGACTGATATAAAGTTTGACTCATTGCCCATTTACCTTGAAGATGTTGCCATCTTTATTTTCAAGTTCTACTACTCTAGATGAGTAGACTTGACTAAATCTAAACGGGCATGACTACTTGGATTTAAGATTACTTGGGAATAGTTTGAGTCTGCAATTGAATAGAAGCACCAAGTCACCTTTTTAGAAATCTCATTTCTCGATCCTCCAATCATGATACTTCTTCATCTTTTCTTTATATAGGTCTTCTCTTTCATATGCCCTAAGATACAATTCATCCATCTTATTCAGTTGTCCCAGTCTTAGCTCTGTTGCCTCCTTCCAACTCAAATTTAACCTTTTGAGGGCCCATAAAGCCTTGTGCTCCATCCCTATTGGTAAGTGGCATGCTTTTCCAAAGACAAACTGGAATGATGACATGCCAATGGGTGTCTTAAAATTAGTCCGGTATGCCAACAATAAATCATTGAGATTTCAAGACCAGTCTTCCCGACTAGCGTTCACCGTTTTGGTTAGGATGGCTTTAATCTGTCAATTTGGCACCTCCATTTGCCCACTAGTTTGTGAATGATATAGAGTGGATACTCTATGTTGTTTCACCCTATATATTGCTAAGGCAGCTAAAAACACTTTGTTGCAAAAATGAGATCCTCCATCACTTATAATATTTCGTGGTACTCCAAAGTGAGAGAAGATGTTCTTTTTAAGAAAAGCAACAACCCTCTTTACTTCATTATCAAAAAAGGAAACAACTTTGACCCATTTTGATACATAGTCAACAGCAACTAAAATATACTTATCCCATACGAGCTTACAAAATGACTCAGGAAATCAATACCCCAGACGTCAAACATCTCCACTTCAAGCATCTTAATTAAAGGTATCTCATGTCTTTTGGAGATCGATCCCCACCTCTGACATTGGTCGCATATCAGCACAAACTCATGAGCATCCTTAAATAATGATGGCCAATAGTGGCCGCTCTGTAATACCTTCATAGTCGTTCAATTACCTGGATGGTGACCTCTAAATGGGGATGCATGACATGATTCTAATATACATATTACATCTACTTGTGGCACATATATCCTTATAATATTGTTAGCATATCACCCAAAAAAATACGGTTCATCCCAGAAGTAATGTGTCACATCATGAAGGAATTTCTTTCTTTGATGGAAAGAAAGATTTTCTGGAATGACCTCACTTACAACATAATTTGCAAAATCAGCGTACCAAGGAATTTTCTCCATAGCAGCAGCCAAGATATCCTCATTAGGAAATGCTTCATTTATCTTCATTTCATCACCAACTGCCTTCTCCCCTTCCATTCTAGACAGATATTCCGCCACTTGGTTTTCACAACCCTTCCTATCTTTGACTTTAAAGTCAAATTCTTGTAGCAACAACACCCATCTAATCAGCCTTGGTTTTGCATCCTTCTTAGCCATCAAATACCTCAAGGCTGCATGGTCAGTGTGAACCACCACCTTGGTCCCAAGCAGGTAAGCCCTAAATTTCTTAAAAGCATACAAACAGCCAGGAGTTCCTGTTTAGTGATGGTGTAGTTCTTTTACGCTTCATTCAGTGCCTTGCTGGCATAATATATTGGATGAAATAGTTTGTCCTTCTTTTTTCCCTACATAGCTCCAAGAGCAGCACCACTTGCATCACACATAATCTCAAATGGTTTTGACCAGTCTGGTACAACAATGATAGGGGCCTCGACCAGCTTCTTTTTAAGGCATTCAATGCCTTCAAGCAATCATCATCAAAAGAGAACTTTCTTTCTTTCTCCAAAAGTTTGAAAAGTGGATTTGCAACCATGGAGAAGTCTCTTATAAACCTTCGGTAAAAGCCAACATATCCAAGAAAACTATCTACTCCCTTCACTAAAATAAGAGGTGGTAGTTTCTCAATAACTTCAAACTTGGCTCGATCAACCTCTTTCCCTTTTGTAGAAATATTATGCCCGAGAATGATGCCCTCCTTTACCAAAAAGTGGCATTTCTCCCAATTAATCAAGAAACTTAATTCAACATATTTTTGCAAGGCCATACTTATGTTTTCCAAACACAGCTCAAACGAATCTCTCACTATGGAGAAATTATCCATGAACACCTCTAAGGTATCCTCCACCATATCTGAGAAAATAAATCTCATGCACCATTGGAAAGAAGCGGGTGTATTGCATAGCCCAAACGTCATTCTCTTAAATGCAAAGGTGCCATATGGGCATGTGAATGTCTTATTCTCCTAATCTTCAAGAGCAATACAGATCTGGTTATATCCAGAATACCCATCCAAGAAGCAATACCATCCCCTTCCGTCCAATCGATCAAGCATTTGGTCCATAAAAGGCATCAGGAAGTGGTCTTTCAAAGTCCATGAGTTTAGTTTGTGGTAGTCCATGCAAAATCTCAAATCAGTACCTGTTTCATGCAGTACCTGTTTCTATTATCTCAAATCATGGTATGTAGTTTTCATTGCACTTTTAGCAGCCATTTCAAGAGGTTTGGGGATTAAAGTGAGTCTTAGTGTCGCTTCCCACCCACAGTCAGATAGGAAATCGTAAAGAACTATTCAGAGATTGGAAGATATGCTTTTATCTTGATTGATTGACTATAGTGGTATTTGGGAAAGACATTTTCCTCTTATAGAGTTGGCGTATAATAATAGCTACAACTCTAGCATTGTGATGGCTTGCGGCCTTGTATGGTACAAGGTGTAGGTCTTCTATTGGATGGTTTGAGATTGTTGAGGAAGATATGATTGGCTAGGATTTAGTTCACCAAGCCATGGAGAAGGTGAAGATGATTTGGGATATTCTCAAAGCCGCCCAAAGTCTCCAAAAGTCCTAGGCATATATGAGGCATCGGAAGTTAGAATTTGAGGTAAGGATAGGGCATTCTTGAACGTGTTTCCCAGGAAAGGATTGATGTGTTTTGGTAATAAAAGGAAGCTCTGACATTACCCAAGCATACACGCAAGTGTCATGTTCCTGTATTTAACCGCGAAAAGAGGGTTTTTAGCCGATAATATTTATAATCTCGATCCAAATAATTGAATACATGATATGATATTTAACAACTAATTAAAAAAATATTAAACCTAAAATACGTGTATCCTCCTTCTTTTTCTCACAAAAATACGTTCCAAGTGTGTCCACAATTGTCCAAGCATCTCAGTGCCCTATGCCTAACTAAATATATCTAATATGTTAATTATAAACCTGGTAGGATTAAGATAATATCAAGATTCCCCCAGTTGCCTTAAATTATGTGCCATGCAATTGTAATCATAATAAGACAAGGCCTATGCCGTGTCTAAAAAGAATTTCAATTGGCAGTGCTTGAGCATTTCTTCGCAAAGTGTCAAGGATTGCTTCAAAATGAATGACGCGATGTATCAATGATCACGTCGCTGTACTAGCATATTCGACACGATGGGTTGAGTTCGCGTCGACTCACTGGAATTTGCTTCAAAAATTTTTGTTAAGTGTTGAACGTCCTATCCTTTGTCAATGCCTTTTGTAGTGTATTTCCAATGAATTTCTGGCCTTTAAATCATGAATATATCACCATATTCATCTCACAAAGCCTTCTACATAATCACACACTACATATTAGAGATCAAAACAACACAATAACCTCAACGATGAATCAACACAAGAGCTAAAATATGGCTAATTTGCACGATCCTGAACTTTATGTTTTGACTTTTAACTTAATTAAATTAAAATTTTCACATCACAAACAAGTTATTCCTCATATAATTATACATTTAAAGCATTTGGAACAAATTAAACACATTAGAATCCATCGAAACTAACTAGACATACTAGGAGCTGTGAATTTTTCATGTCTGCAGCCAATTATGTCTGACTAACTAGGAGCTGCTTCAACATTTCTTTCATGTTGCTAGTTGACTGATTCTCCTGTGCCTGTGGTTTCTGAATTTAATATTGTTGGGCGTTCCACAGTTGAGTCTGTCACTTCATGTTATCGGCATTACCATAATTTGGCCTTTGAGCCTTACCTACATACATCACTGATTCCAAATTTAAAGCACACATAGCTACTAAGTGACCATTATTACCACATACTTTATACCAACCTGCAGCTTGTTGGATGGATTTGACTGTGGCTATAGGTTGTGGAGCTCCCAATTTTAGGCTACTAAACTGAGTGTTTATCATATTTTGCAATGCTACAACTTGAGTTGATAAGGCAGTAAATTAGTATACCTCCAACACACCCGCAATTCGTTTCATGGAACTTCTCAAATCTGAATGCCATTTGGGATTTCCTTATGCTATACAGTTCAACGATGTGTAGAACTCATCATAAGTCAAATCTAGCGCTTGACCACCTACGGCTGAATCTAGCAAAATTTTGGTATTGTGATCAAGTACTTCAACAAAAGTATGAGAAACTACCTCATTGGATTGTTGGTGATGTGGACAATACTGAAAAAGGGCCTTGAAGAATTCCCAAGCGTGACATAGATTTTTGCCAGGCTTCTGTTTGAAGCTCACTATCTCACTGTAAAGTCTCGTAGACTTGCCTGATGGAAAGAATCTAATAAAGAACTTTCTGGCTAAGTTATCCCATGATATGATTGAATTGGCCGGCTCCGCATTCAACCACCTTTTAGCTTCCCCTAACAATGAATGGGGAAAAAGTTTTAGCCTCACATAATCTATACTCACTCCAGTCGAAATGAATATGTCATTTAGCTCAATGAAAGTCTACAAGTGAACTTGTAGATCTTTGTGTGAAAGCCCTACAAATCGTCCACTACTGATGAGAAGTTGCACCATGTTATGCTTTAACTCGAAATTCCTCCCAACAGTAGGTCTTTGAATTGGGGAAGTCAAGTTTGCCGGAAGTGGCACTGCCACTTCCCTAATTGTCTTGTGTTCTTGTTGTTATTTAACCATTATAGCAGGATTCTTTGGGTATTTTGCGATTTGAGTAATTCAGGGGAGAAGTATTGTTTTTCTCCTTTATTGATAGTAAAGTTTCTTGGGTTTTAGGTTTGGTTCAACCAATTCCCGAGCCCTTGCCAGCTTATCAATCCAAAAACTTGTTTCCTATAATAACAAAACCAAGACCAAGCATAAAACATCAAATAAATCTAAAAGTAAAAATAAAATAAAAAGTTGCCAAATTTCAAGTCCCCGACAATGACTCCAAAAATATGACAGCACACACGCAAGTGTACGTGGTCTTATCAATTAGTAAAATGGCCTAATGAAATCCAAGTATCGATCCCACAGAGACTTGATTGAACAATAATTCAATTCTAGTTCACAGTTTAGATTAATTTGGTGCAGGACCAAATAGAGAGTTTGTAAATTTTAAACTAAAGTAAAGGAAATAATACATAAAATTATGTCTTGAAACAATGAATGGATTAAAGCCTAGGGTTAAAGCACTTTGAACAATCATACTATGTTATTGAACTTGATTTTTTTACTTTCTTATCTTGGTTGTTTATTCGAAGGGTTAATTGCAGGAGCATGAACTCCAGACCTCTAATCTTTTATCTAATTTTGATATTACAACTACATCATTAAGCGGGAATGTAATAATCCAATTAAGTGAATTAAAGCTATCATCCTACTTATGAATCAAGTAATGCATCTAAGTATATCATTATCCTAGATGCTAAGTTAAATTCTTTATTTTATAAAAGAATAAACACTCAAACTTTGTTTATTCCCACATTCTATCTCCATATTGCCTCTCCCGAAATCCAAAGGTCAACAATATATGTATTTTATGGTTGATCAATCAATAAAATAATTAAAACAAGAATAAACAAACAACCAAATATGATAAGCAAATCCAACGAAATTAATGCAAAACACTAATAGTCATGTTCTTGGCTTTAACCCCAGAAAGAGGGTTTTTAGCCGATAATATTCATAATCACGATCCAAAATATTTAATACATGATATGATAATTAAGAACTAATTAAAAAAAATATTAAACCTAAAATATGTGTAGCCTCTTACTTTTTCTCACAAAAATACGTTCCAGGTGTGTCCGCAATTGTCAAAGTATCTCAGTGCCTTGTGCCTAACTTAATATATATAATAAATTAATTATAAACCTGGTAGGATTAAGAGAATATCAAGATTCCCCGAGCTGCCTTACATTGAATGCCATGGAATTGTAATCATAATGGGACAAAGTCAATACCGTGTAAGCAAAGAATTTCAATTGATAGTGCTTGAGCATTCCATCGCAACGCGTCAAGGATCGATTCGACATGAATGATATGATGTGTCGATGATCGTGTCACTGGACTGGCAGATTTGGCGCGACTCATTGAGTTCTCATCGACTTACTGGAATTTGCTTCCAAAATTTTGGTTAAGGGTTGAACATCCTATCCTATGTCCATGACTTTTGTAGTGTATTTCCAATGAATTTTCGGTCATTAAATAATCAATATATCACCATATTCAGCTCACAAAGCCTCCTACATAATTACACACCACATATTAGAGATTCAAACAACATAATAACCTTAACGATGAATTGATACAAAAGCTAAAATAAGGCTAATTCACACGATCTTCAACTTTATTTGTTGACTCTTAAATTAATTAAATTGAACTTTGCACCTCACAAACAAGTTATTCCACATATAATTACACATTTAAACTATTGGGAATAAATTAAACACATTAGAATCCATCAAAATTAACTAGACATATAACTTGAACTCTAAATGACTCAATCAAGTACAAACTTATTTGAAAAACACGTTGAACATTCTAAATACATACTTGTACAATTATATGCTTATTTATATTAATATTAACACATTAAGCACACGAATTGCTCTCAAAACAAGGCAAAATAAGCTAGAATAATGATACCAAACTATATAAAACCACTTCAGATCAAGCTCAGTCCTTGGTATGTTGGTGCTTTTTTAGTTTTTAAGAGGTTTGGTAATGTAGCATATGAGATGGAATTTCCCTCTAGTTTTAGATCCATTCACTTGGTGTTCCACGTATCTATGTTGAGAGAGTGTGTGGGTAATTCTTCGCAAAGTGTGCCTATCAAGGATATTTGTATTTCAAATTATTTTTCATAAGAGGAAGTCCCAATTTAAATCTTAGATCGGCAAGTTCATCGGTTGAGAACCATGGATGTAGCTTCAGTAACGGTTTTATGGTGTAACCACAAGGTTGAGGAGGCAACTTGGGAAACCTAAGCGGACATGAAGTCAAAGTATTCATTCTTGTTCCCTATTTCAGAAAATCGTGCTTAAGGTATGTGTTTTTCTTAACATCTTTGCTTATTGTCTTTGTTAAAAGAAGATTATGAATTCGTTGGTAATCTATTTTCTGTAATAAAGGTAAGATTATAGATGTTTGGGGATTAATCGTTCTAGTCACTGCCTTGTCTCATTATTAGAAGATGAATGATCCAAGTGGGGGAGAATTAAAACAGCCTGGATTTTTGTCCCTTGGAAATTTCCTGAGCTTTGAGCTCATTGCCTAGATTACGACTTGACCATACAAGTTGTATGGTGTTTTGATAGGTCAGGTGACCCTAGTCATAGGGTGTCCATTGGATGGTGGTTAGGTTTTCTATCTTTGTTATGACTTAGTAGTGATGAGTCGTTAAGGGTGGTGACTAATCGCTAGGACAAACCTTAACCAAATCAGTAACTTAGTGGTTTGACTTTACTCTGAGTAGATGTACATATATATATATAAACACAAGGGCATAATAAAAAAGTTTCAAATCACTCATGTGAAAACATAGACAACACTCTTTGTTTTACTTCTTTACTAGATGGTACACCCAACATGTCTATAATCCCACGAGCTATATGAGATCCGCCCTTAACTTGGCGGCCAAGCCCCCAATCTGAGTTTGTCGCAAGGATTGGAGTACATAATGAGATGAAGTATGCCTCCTTGCTGACATACCAAGTCATTAATGAATGTGCATCCTTACTGACATGCTATATTATGAGAAAGTATGCCTCATTATTGACATACCATTTCATAAAACCTGCATCAGCAAAATACAGTTTCAGCTAAGAGTTCTTTGAACTCGTGCTTTCTTTGGGTAAGCATCTAACTCTCTTTAAGCCCATTTTTAGTCCTTTAATACCATGCTTCATGCTTATAAAAGTTCATTTCTGATTCTATTAAGAGAATATGATAATAGGGTATCATCATACCCAGACTTTTAAGACATTCATATCATACCACATCATATACATAGCCCTTTTTATTCAAAAGTATATTAATGACCACCCAAAAGATTTAAATATCACCTGAGAGAGTTCTTGTTTCAAATATCATATGAACTTATGCAAAATACTTTCTTTTCAATAATTTAACATGTGGTGGTCAATTCTTTCATAAAATACAGGCAATTCTTCATTAAGAAACAGTAGCATTTAGAATATAATTACCTATTTGAAAAAAATGTAAAACAACCATACATAATAAGTAAATAGGCATCTAAGACTCAAGAATTATCCTCATTCGTAAAACAGTTCCAACATTAGTTATACATAAATCTCATGATAAAAAATGGCTTATAATTCATACTCTCAAACATGTTTCATAATCCATAACATGCTAAGACCATAAATTTCATCATATTAGGAAGAAATTTGACAAATTATACTCATAAATCAGTTTTCAAAACTCATACCATATATGCAAATGATTATAATTCAAGTTCAAGGAAACCCCCCCCCCCCCTAGAAATTACATAATTTCATTAAACATGGATTCATGGTGCAAGCACTTCAAACGATTTTCAAAACCCATTTCATATATGAAATTATATATCTTAAAAAGTTGAAAATATTAAACTTATGACCTTGAGATTTAGGATAGGCCCACATACTTTTTGATGGAGAAAAGTCAAAGAGAACGTAGAGAAATTGTCCCTTGGAGATTAAAATCCTCAAAACCTAGGTAGTTTCTTTTCTCTTGCTTATGGAGTGATATTTAGGGATTTACAAAGGTGCTATAACATTTTTTGGAAACTTTATTCATCCAAAAAGGATTAGAGAAGGTTTGGGAATGTGAAAAGACCCATTTTTCCTTAAAATAAGTCAAAACGGAACACTTTTTTACGCTTGGAAAAGACTTGGTGCATACGACCAAATCAAACCACAGGGTTTGCAGTGCAAGGCCAACGCAAACCTCAGAGTTTTTAGTGCAAGTCCAAAGTGGACATGAGACAGTGTCTCACTAAAACACTCAAAACTTTTAACTCAGAACTCAGATTGACAAGTGGCCAGTTGCATTGAAAGTGGACTCAAAGATCTTTAATTTGATGTATAATGGGCCACATAACTTATTATATTCTAGAATTATAGGGGATTCTTGTATACCCTTCACCCTCCATGATGCATATATACAAATATAACTTAGGGGATTTCCATGTATCCCACAAGTATATGGTCTCCATGACCAATTCTCATGTCGGCAAACATGAGTTGTCAGTGTCCATCTATTGGACTCACAACTTCACGGTTAGCTATCCCAACCCCCCATTATTGCCTAATTAAAACCATTAGGACATAAATAAACCACCAATTCCATATATTATTAACCAAGGCTATAAGAAGTTGTATCATTATACTGACTATAGCTTGCAAAACATGTTATTAGCCAACACTTAGGAGATTGCCATGTTCCTCTTAGACTCCATTATAAAGATCACTTGGGAGATTTCTATGTACCCCACGAGGTTTTAAATCAAATCCATGGCCATCAAGGGCTTACCATTTAGCCATGAAAATCATCTAACCAAACCAATTTATGTTCTATTACCATATAATGCAATGCAAAGTTTTCAATAATAATCAAACTATGTGACAAAATCATTCTCATAAGCATTTTAACAAACATGTTGAGGGCATAAGATTTTCAAAACCAAAAACCATGTATTAATTGACCATTTCCATGAAACCACATGTTCAAACCACAATTATAACATGAAAACCATAAGAAAAATATGGAAAAACATAAATCAATAGTTAATAACCAAAACCCCCAACATATAATTCAAAACCAAATCCTACCCATAATTATATCATGAAAACCATTCATTAAAATGTGAATTTAGTTGAACTAACAATGACGGAGGAGTAACATGCATTAGATACCAAAGAAGGCAAAGAAAAATCACCCTTAAAAGCTGCAATTGATATGCTTGATGAAACCCCTAAGTGTTCTTAAACTTGAGGATTTGGGAGTGTTTGAGAGTCTATTTGATGTGCTTTTGATAGATAATAATTCCCTAAGAAAGTTATAACACGTGGGTTTTAAGTTGTGCAAGAGGTAAAATATCCAGAATACTCTCAACTTAAAATCTGAAAAATGCACGCATCAGGTATGACTCTCCACCCCCTAACTCGTACACCATCATACAAATGGTACACATTACTCGTAACCTAGAAAGAATGTTGGACTTTAACACAGTCCAACATACGACCCCCAAAGACCAACTCATACCAAATCATACAATAAGTGCCCATAACCCGTATCTGAGGTAGAATCCTTTAAGCTAGACACATTGAGCAGTATATGAGCAGTTTACCTAACTCGTACCACCTCCATATGATTCTTATGAGGATCTTAAACCATACCACATCATACGACAACTACCCACAAGTTGTATGATTTCCAGAAGCTCAAGCTCAAGAAATCTTCTAAGGACCAAAACCCAGGGGGTTTCACTCTCCTCCCATCTCTCCCAATCTCATCGTGTATTATTGTATTTGTATCAAATATATTCGATTCTTATGAACATTTTCATATGATTGTGTTTTTGTATTTTCTTTACTTTGTATTTATACGGTTCTATATTATATATAATTTAATCACAGTATTTGTATATAATGAAAGCAAGTATTAAATTTTTTGTATTTTGTATTCATTGATACAAATATAGTTAATAAGAATTGATACAAATAAAATAGATACACGGGCTATAAATTGTAATTTTTAAAACTGTAGCTATGCAGACCTATTTTTCCTATATGTATGCTATTTCTGAAAGTTTTCTCTCTTTTTTTAAACAATTTCTATATATGCTTTTGTGATTGATTTATATAATAAATTTTATGAATCGTTTTGTAGTCCTTGTTTAATTATTATTCTTTTAACTTTTTCTTCCCAAAATATTTACTATTATTTCTCACGTTTTGAGGACCAGATCATATACATTTTAATTTAATATTTTAAGATTGATCTCACTATATTAATAGGAATTGATATATATAGTGTTTTTCATATAATTTTTAAACATCTAAATTTTAATTTAAAATATTAAATTAATCTAACAGAATTTAGAAAAGCATGATGGGATGATGAAAGTACATTATTTGATCTTCACGGAGTTATAAATATTTCACACACTTCAAAGTTTAAATCATACTATTTTATAAAATACCAAATTAGTTTTATTTCTTTATTTTGGTGTTTAATAATTCCCCAGTCAAATTCCCTTTCTATTGCATAATATTTTCTTTTAGAAGTAACTAATTGTGTGGCTACTTTTATTATGAAGATTAGTGAATAAGACATGCGTAATTGCTACTAAATTATATAATTATAAATTAAAAAAATATAATACAAATTATACTTTTTAATTGAGTTTGGACCTGATCTTAACATGGGCCTCATAAAATTAATATATTATATTTTATATAAATTAGGATCATTAGATTTGGTCGCCCTCACAGACTCATAGGGCTTATCATATGCTTACACGTAATTGGGCTTGCTACTGCTGCCTTTTACGAGTTACAGAAAAAAAATTCAATATATGAATTATTTTAATTGTTTCTTCTTTACTTCTACTCTCCCCCCTCCCTCCTCCCCCACCCTCTTTAATTTTTGTTGTAGTTAAATAAGAAATAGTTAGGAATATTATACTACAGTATATTTTAATATTTGGAGTATAGTGTAATTTTTCAAGACTTTTTCTTTCACTTTATGCCATTCATATATTATATGGTGTTTTTAGTTTTGATAGATTCCATTAGTCTCAAAATAGTTAGCATGTATAAATTTTGAATAACTTTTAAGAAAAAATTATTAAGGGTGTAAATTGATTAATCTAATCCTATTATCTATTTAATATTGATTACATGAATCTTCATCAGTTTCTCATTGGTATTTGCTAATTTATTGCTAAACTTGCTTTCACATGAATAATTTTTTTCTTTAAAACTTATCTGATTATTTAACTAAGGAACATAATAATTAAAATACTTATTAAAAAATATGATTAAATGCAATTAAACTAAATTAATTATGCAATAAAAATAACTTTAATTACACTTATTTCATTCTATTAAAATTACATTATTTTGAGTAAGCCCGGGCCTCATACGACTATTATATATATATAGAGAGAGAGAGAGAGAAAAGAAATATAGATAAGGTGATGTGACATCTCTTTATGGCCTCCAATGCTATTTATTTTTTGTGAGATTTTTGCCCTTTTATTTCAACAACTTATCTCTTCAAATTTATTCAATTAAAGAAAAAAATTACATTGTAAATCATAATAGTCATGTTATATGAAGAGTCAGAACTCATAACTATTCATTAGTGAACAGAATGCATAGAGAACTTGTAACTGATCATACATTGAAGTTTCTTATGCAAATCAATTCCATAATGTGATAGTGGAGGATTAATAAAAATATGGAGAAAATACATCAAATCACTCCTGAACTTGTGGCCAAAACTTACTTTAAACCCTAAACTAATCGGACAATTATATACCCTCTTAATAACATTAAAGTAAATTGTTTACCCCTCTTAAAAAATTATAACACTCTCACTGTGGAGAATGAAGTACACACACCCCAATTTGAGTCACGTCGGTGCCATGTTATTTTATGTCATTGCCACGTAGGAAATTATAATTATTTAAAAAAATAAAGCAATCCCACACATATACTATTTTTATATATTTATTTTAAAAAGTAAAAAAAATATATGTATTATATATATATATATATATATATAAAAAATATACTAGTATATGTATATATGTACATATATATATATATATAAAATATATATTAAATAAACGTCACCCCCCCCTCCGGTTTTCCTCCTCCTTCGACCCTTCCCCTTCTTCTAGCCGCCCCTTCCCCAACCATTTTCCTTCTTCTTTGAAACCCCCCAACCCAACCCAACCATTTTCCTTCTTCTTTAAACCCCCCACCCCCGGCACCTCTTTTTCTTCTCCTCGGACCATTTCCTATCCTCCTCTCCTTCCCCCCTCTCTTTCTCTCCTTCCAACCCCAATACCTTCTCCTCCAATTTCTTTTATTTTTTTCATTAACACCATTAGATAATAACCATGAACACACCAATTTAAGGTTTTTTCTCTATTAAAATATTATTTCAACCTTCAATTCTACATGATGAATAAAACAAACCAATTCTATTCAAGTATAGGAATTCCAAAAAAATTATTTTTAAACAATAAAGTTGTCAACTTTGAGACAATTTTGACACAAATTGCCTATCAAGTACCATAAATTTCATATTTTTTTAACTTAAAAACATAAAAGCTCTAATTCACAAACTTCTCAAAGTATTCAATTTCATCTTTTACGGAACATTCCATGGCTTCGCCTCAATGAAGAAATGGGATGGGGGGGGGGTTTATGGAAAGATAAAGAAATGATGTGTTGGAGGGTGAGGGTGGGGTGAGGGGAACGAGAAAAGGTGGGACAACAAAGAAGATGAAGAAGAAAATGGCTCTTTTTCTTATTCTTACATGTATATTTTTAAATATATATATATATATATATATATATATATATGGAGAGAGAGAGAGAGAGAGAGAGAATTTATAAAATTTAGAAGGTGAGCCCCACTTTTTTCTAAGTTTTTTGGGCCATTTACGCGCAGAATTTTAAAGAATTTGCCATGTCAGCAATTTGGGGGGTAAGAAATTCACTTTAAAGTTATTAAGGGGGGTATATAATTGTTCGATTAGTTTAGGACCTAAAGTAAGTTTTGGCCACAAGTTCAGGGGTGATTTAATATATTTTCTAAAAAATTGGGAACTGGACAAACACTGCAACGCGTAGCTATCATGTTAATCCTTTGAAGTGCCAATTTAGCCACCTCCGCAATGCGCCACCATCGCGGAGGCACACTAGAAATTGGCCTTCTCTGTGATGCGCCAACATCATGGAGTCACACTGAAAATTCACAATTTTTATTTGAACTATCTCTGCGATGCATTAAGGGTTAAAATGACGATGTTTAATGACTGAAACTTAATATCATCATAACTTCTTACCCGGTTATCAGATTTCAGCGAATTTTATATTGTTGGAAAGCTAATTGAATTTCCTACGCAATGGTAGTCTCTAAACAAAAAAAGAATGAGTTTTTCAAAAATTTTATGTATGAATAATCATGGACTGGGACTTAGATTATGCTAGAGAAATACAGGGTGTTACAACACCTCCTACTGAAATCCATGATAATCCACCTCAATCACCAACCTACTTAGCTTTAGGTGGAGAGCTAGGGGTTTTAAGTCAAGACTTCCACATTGATAAATAAACACTTAGAACAAAATTCTATTCATCTACAATAATTTAAAACGGACTTGGTTTTCAATCACTTTAAAAAAAAGATAAAGAGAAAAAGTATCCAAGAAATTTATTATGAATTTTTAAATTTTGTCTCGAAACAAATTAATTTCTTTGAATAGTTTGAGTCGTAGTTCGAATATCATCAAACTGATTTTTCTTTTTCTAAGTCAATTAATGTTTTAAAAAAATGAAAAACCATAAACAGTGCAGATATCACCACTGAATTTCCACCATCACAAGGTTTTACTATTTCTCATGCTGATGGCTCAGTCGTTGCTTCACCTTTTAAGAGAAAAGCTAAAAATAAACTAGCTATGATGAAGATATTAAAAATATTTTTATACAAAATCACTATACAAATAAGTATCTTCACACTCTTAGTGAATATTTGATTTCAAATCCATCTCTAGCTCTTAAACCATCAGAGGTGTCCACTTCTTCCCCTACATTATTCGAGCCTTACGAGATTCCTAAAACCTTTACAAGGGAACTCTAAAGGCATAATTCAAAATCTTTTTCACAACTCTCTGACCTTCAGTGAAGGATCATACAGATTGATAAATCTCTCAACCCTGTAATCCTCAAAACCCCAGGTGTTGGCTTATCTACTGTAGTTGGGGTACTCCAACAGAGCAATTTAGAAGACCGTTAATTGGAGGAAAAATCTCCTTTTTAAATAGCTCCTGTGAAAATTCAATCTTCTAGTTGGTGTAAGCCACAAAAACTTTATTACCCTAAAGCTACCCATCTAGACATAGAATTAGAGGAGAGACCTAATGTAACACCCCAAATCTGGTACTCGAAATGCTACATAGTGCCCATGACCTCGAAGGACTACAAGCTAGCCCATGACTGATATCTGTACCTAAACATTGCATAATATTCTCTACAAATGTAGAAATATGTACTGAAAGGCCATAAGGCTCAAACTGGATAAACATCTGATAAAATAATGTCTGAAAGTGGTATAACAATACAAAAACAAATCTGAAATAACTGTGTGACATTCTATAGTCTGAAAGCCTCTAAATTGTCTGAATAAGGCATTGATGGGACATGTCCCCAACTAACTTCGACTACTGAAATAAACTGAAAACTGAAATAGTAATCTGATCATCATGTCCTCAAAGGATGAGGACTCACTGCTAACTGTGATTGCTGAACTGGGATCCTACTGGTTCTCTGGAACTCATTTTTCTAAAACTATGGTATAAGACACCATAGCACAAATGTATTAGTACTTTGAATATACTGATATAGAAGTGAGGTAGGATGAATGCAAATGGTTTATATGTATGAACAATACTAACTAACTGACTAACATGAATGTGAGAATACATACATAACTGTGTAACTGTAACTAAGATTGTGATAGGACTCACTACTGAGTCCTGACTACTAAGTTTACTGATATAGACATCTGAGTCACTGAGGAGTGAGAAAGACTAATACTATATTACTGAATACTGGGGGACTGATACTATGTTACTGATACATGAATAATTGTGTCTAACAGTTCTGATTGTACAGAACTGGTCTGGTTGACTGTATGTAACAGTCCTGAAGTTGGATACTGATAACATGAGTTCTAAGAATTGATATACCTGATAACATGAGTAATTATATCTGATAGTCCTAAATCTGATGGACCTATCTGAGTTCTGTACAGTATCTGAATTAACTGTATCTGATAGTCTTGAAATCTGAAGAACTATCTAAGTTATTTTACTGAGACTGAGACTATAACTGAGACTGTGGGAAGTAGTTATCTAACCGACATTCCCCAATTATGCTATAATAGCTGAGCTGGGGTCCAATTTCTGCCCTTATTTGAAGGGTGTCAACACCGCGTCACTGCTAAGGACAATATATGAGTAACCATCATATAATAGGTAACTCTAGCGAGAATGGTGGGAACCCACATATAACAGGTTAAGCCACCTCATCTACCTTCATATAGAAGGATACAATGTCTAAACCTATGATAACTACATAGTTCTAGAATGCAAGGATTGCTTCTATGAATTGCACCCTCAAATAACAGGTGAGTTCCCATCCTTAGGTTTACTCGGTGCTAATTCTTACTCCCATCTAAATAGACTCTGAATTGATTAATTACGTTAAACTGATTAACTAAACTAAACTGATTAGCTTAACTAAATTGATTAGCTGAACTGAATTGATACTAGTGGTATATTTTAGCGGAGCTAGACTAAATTTACTGAGTTTTGTTGACTGACAGAATGTACTGAGATCTGAGGACTGACTAAGTGTACTGAGGTTACTGATACTTACTGGGAATATTGAGTTTACTGAGTAAATAAATCCATAGACTTAAACTTAGAAAAGAGATTCTTGGGCTTCATGGACGAAAGGAGTCTATCAATGAACACTACGCATACCTTAGTTCGTGATTCTATGAAGATTTATGGAGAGATTCTTGAAATTTGATGGTCCCTTGGAAATTGAACCTTCTATGAAAACCCTAGGGCTTGTTCTTAAGAGTTTTTTAGAGTAATTGACTATAAGTTGCTGAATTATGGCCAAATCTCATGTTATAAGGCTTACATAGGGTGGGAAATTAACCCTTTTAACCCTAGAACACGTATTTAATTTCTAAGAAAATTTCTCAATTTTCTTCCTTGGTACGACGCGCCACTATCGAGCCAAGTCACTGTAACTGGACAATTGGGAATTGGCATGGTGGCATGATGTGGAGCTATCGCGTTGCCACCTTTTTTGAGACCTAAAAGTTTGGAGTGACTCCGCGATGCACTGAAGGCTCAGGTGATACACTGTCTCACTAAAAAGGCTCTAACTCTTCGCCCAGGTGTCGGATTTGGGCAAATTATATATCGATGGAAAGGTTATTCAATTTTACACATGATATAAAGTGAAAATTATGTAAATACCACGTGTATCAGAATAAATTATTATTTTAAAGAAAGTTCTAACATCCTTGAGATGATTTTCATGCTAAGAAAAAACACGGGTATTACACCTAATGTTATGCAAAATAATTACAATGCCAATAATATCTATAAATGAAACATAGATAGTTGTTCTAAGTGTAACATTCTCTCTAAACTTCAGTAGATGATAATGGTTTCCACTGCCTATAGTGAAATTCAAGAGAGGGTAAATTAAAATTTTCTTCTGTGAGTTTACTACTGACTCCTCAAAGTCGGCTTACCTACAAATCAGAAAACTTCAAAAATAGATTAAACTTAGAATATTTAAGTAGTGAATAACAAAACGTAAAGTAATAACACCAAGATTTATCCTGGTTTGGCACGCCAATGTAGTGCCTACGTCCAATCCCCTTGGGTTTCAAAGTTTTCTTAGATCATTGAGAGTTTGGCTCGAGTATAGTTATAGAAAACAAGTTTTGAAGACTTATTTTTCTCTTCAGATCTTGTGACACAGCTTTAGTTGATGTTACAAAGTTGACTCAATCCTACTTTTTATATAACAATTACAAACTAAAGTTACAGAGCTTTGTAAGACTAAGAATAAGACACTTTGAGTTTTCTCTTTGAAGTTGTGTGAAAATATCTGTCTTCGGTGTTTATCTCTTGTAGTCTTTGGCTGCTACTTTTCATACGGAAACCCAAGAGATTTCTTCTCAATCAAGGATGTAAATTGATTCCTTGATTGAGGAATATAGCGATATGATATCTTTATATTAGATATGTCCATCTTTGGCTTTGGATCACGTCCATATTGGATATTTCCATGATTTATTTTTGTTTTTAGTTTTGTAGAGATTGATTTCTTTCCAAATGTTCTCATGATCTTTTCTTCTTGATTGATATAGTCTGCCTTGATTTTTGTGATTGTGATTCTTCTTCTATTTTTGAGATATTTGATTGATCTGCTTACCATATTCTTGAATTGTTTTTCTGTTCCATTTGCCATGCCATGATTTTCTATATCTACCAATATTTTGAAATGATTTTTCGTGACATTTGGAGATGAGATTCTTCTTCCATTTGTTCTTGTTGTGATTGATTTTCCTTGGACACTGTGGATATCCCTCCATTCTTGATATTCTTCTATTTTTGAAGCCAAATTTCTTTATTTTTCCTATATTAGTAAGTAAAAAGATACACTTATTTTTTTTATCATTATTAAAACATAACTTCAACCTGTGATTCATCGTTGAGATCTTCATCAATTTTCTTCGGTTAGATTTAGGACACAAAGGCAACAAATACTTGTCTCCTTAATGACACTTTAGTGTGCACTCTATCTTCTGGATTTATGATGATGAGTTCATTTGGATGGCTGGCATCGTGTTTCCATTCTTTTAGAATATTTGGCTGCACTATTTCTGCAGTAAGAGTGACTCTATTGAGGGTGTAGTCAATTTATCTTGTAAGGGTTCTAGAGTTATGCTGTGATTTCTCCAATCTGTATATTACTCACTTGTTCTTCATCAACACTTATACTTGTAGGGAGGTGGTTAGATTCATCAACAAAAATGTGCATAGATTCCACGACACATGGAGTTCTTTTATAAAAAGCCCTATAAGCATGACTAGTGGGAGAGTAACTAAGGAAAATACCTTCATCACTTCATGGATCAAATTTCCATAAGGTATTCTTACCATTGTTTTGAATAAAATATTTGTAGCAAAAGGGATAAAAGTAGCTGATGTTGGGCTTCTTTCCTCTCCAGAGTTCATAAGGTGTTTTCTTTAAAATAAGTCTTATTAGACATCTGTTGATGATATAACATATTGTACTAACTACTTCTATCCAAAAGTAATTTGGGAGATTATGATCTAATAGCATTGTCCTAGCAATTTCCAGAAGGGATCGGTTCTTTCATTCCACTACACCATTTTGTTGAGGAGATCATAGTGAAGAGAAGTTCTGAGAGTATCCCTTCTAAGCATAATACTCCTTAAATGCTTTATTTTCAAATTCTCCACTATGGTCATTCTGAATATAAGTGATGAGGTGCCCAAATTTTCTCTATATTGTTCTATAAAAAATCTCAAAGTTTGTGAAAGCTTCATGTTTATGTGCAAGAAACATAACCCAAGTAAATCATGAGTAATCATCAACTATGACAAAAATATATCTTTTTCCACCAATGTTTTCAGTCATAGTGGAACTAAACAGATCTATGAAGATTATTTGGAGAGGCCTGGTAGTAGAGAAACATGTTCTAGTCTGTTTACCCAGTTGGCAGGCATCACAGATGTGCTCCTTTTCAAACTTGAGTTTTGGCAGACCTTTCACCCAATCAAGTCTAGACAATTCTCAATAATGTGCATACTCGCATGCCCCACCTTTCTGTGCCACAACCAAGTATCATTGGCTTGCACAATGAGGTAGTTTAAGGTGGAAAAATCAAGACTATTTAAAACATAAATATTATCAAAACGTTCACCGATAAGGGAGATGTTTCTTTTGTCGTGTTTGATGGAGTAGCTTTTGGCTTTGAAGAGGACTCCAAATTTGGTGTCACATAGTTGAATGATGCTGAGCAGGTTATGTTTGAGATCATATACTAGATATACATGGTGAATTCACATAATGAGCTGAGTCTTACTTAGCTGACTCCAATGATGTTCCCTTTCACTGAATCTTACTGAACCCCCATCTACTTTCTTTAAAGAGGAGAAGTTCTCCCTTTTTTTGGTCATATATCTGGAACATTCACTTTCAATGACCCACATTCCTTTTCTATAGCTTCTGCGGACCTGTTCCTGCAAAACAAAAAAAATAATTTCATTTAGGTACCCAAGTGGTCTTGGGTCCTTGCTGCTTAGATGTGCTTTTTTAGGGATTCCAAAACCACACACTTTTAAGCTTATTCCTGTAGCTGTAAGATTTATTCCCTCTCTTTCCACAAGTAAATAAGATGGGTCCTTGAGAGGAATTGTATATCTTAGATGAATTAAACAATCCTAAGAAAGAACTCAGATTTCTTTTGCAAGAGTTTGCTCCCACAAAACTGTGTCTTGGGGAATTTTTAAGATTTTTCAATTTTAATGTTTCATTACCAAGCTCTTTATAAAGCAAGTCAATTTAAACAATACTTGCTTCAATTTCTATTTTCGAGGTTCGTCGTTTCTCTAAGAGTTTTTGTTTAAATCAAGCTTTACAGCTTTTGTTCTCTTGAGAAAGCTTATTATATTCATTTATTATTTTTGAATTTCATCAGTTAACATATCTAGATTACACTCAATAGTATTACAGTTATGACAGCCATGTGATCTTACCTCACTAGGTTCCATTAAGCACATATTGCCACCCTCTATTTCTTCTTCAGTTTTTTATTCATCGCTCCAGACTCCAAAATTTGTATTTTTCTAGATGATTGTCATCTCAATTCTAGATAGTTTTTTTTAAAATGTCAAGGCCTTCCATAGTAGTAACAGAGATCATTGATTTTGGTGGAATCATTTTGCCTCCTTGGGATCTTTGATGTCTGTGTCCCATGATCTACCTTGCCCTACGGTTAATGAGGTCCATTCCTTTGCTATTAGCATATTCCAGAATTTCCTCCTCTCTGGTTGGAGTAGCATTGAAGGCTACTGGTTTCTTCTTTCATCCTTGTGAAATCTGTTGATATAATTTTTCTCATATGCATTAAGGTTACCTCGCAGTTCATCATATGTAATGTTTTGAAGATCTTTGTTTTCCAGAATGGTAGCCTTGGTTTCCCAAGTTTTTGGGAGACTCTAGACCAGCTTCTGGATTTGCAGGCTATGAGGATAAATCATCCCCAGTGTTTTTAGTTCACACATTATTTTACTGGATGTAGCGAATATTATTTCAATATACTCATTTTCTTCCATTTTGAATAACTCGTATTCATTGACAAGAGCAATAATTTTTTACTTCTTGAATTTGGTGGTTCCTTTATAGGTTACCTCCAGTTTGTCCCACATTTCTTTTGTGATTTCACATGTTGAAATCTTGTCGTATTCTTCTATGCTAACTACATACAAAAGTAAACTTATTGTACGAGCATTAGTTTGAATTACCTCTTGCTATTCCTTGGTGACCTCAATGCTTTTAAGGTCCTCAATGTCAGAACTGCTAGGTTCTTTATCTTTGTCCTTTGACTTCTCCTTGAGTCCTAGTATTGTCTTTGGATCTTTCTTGATGACAACCTAGGCTTGGAAGTCTTATAATTGGACAAAGATCCTGAACCTATTCTTCCAGTAATAGTAATGTTGTCCGTTAAAATATAAAGGTCTTGTGGAGGAGTGACCATCCCGAAGGGGAGCACCTGGAATCTGATAAATGGACATTTGATATTTTCTCACTTGCGGTTAAGCAATACTATTTGTGATACCTGCTCTGATACCAATTGAAATTCAAGAGGGGGGTGAATTGAAATTTTCTTCTACGAGTCGACTACTGACTCCTCACAGTCGACTCGCCTGCAGATCAGAACATTTCAAAAACAGATTAAACTTAGAATAGTTAAGTAAGTAAATGATAAAACATAAATAAAAAACACAAAAAATAATCTTGGTTCAGCACACCAATGTAGCGTCTACATCCAGTACCCTTGGATTTCAAAGTTTCCTTAGATCGTTGAAAGTTTAGCTCGAGTACAATGAAAGGAAACAAGTTCTGAAAATTTATTTTGTTCTTCAGGTCTTGTGACACAGCTTTAGTTGATGTTACAAAGTTGAATCGATCCTACTCTTTATATAAAAATTGTAAACTAAAGTTATAGATCCTTGTAAGACTAGTAATGAGACACTTTGAGTTTTTTCCTTAAAGTTGCATGAAAAATATCTGTCTTTGGTCTTCATCTCTTATAGTCTTTGGTTGCAACTTTTCATTAGGAACTCCAAGAGATTCAATCAAGGATGTAAATTGATTCCTTAATTAAGGAATATAGTCGTATGATATGTCCATATCAGATATGGCTTTGGACCACATCCATATTGGATATTTCCATGATCTATTTTTCTTTCTGGTTTTGTAGAGATTGATTCATTTCCAAATGTGCTCGTAATCTTTTCTTCCTGATTGATGTGGTTTGCCTTGCTTTTTGGGATTGTGATTCTTCTTCTATTTCCATGATATTTGATTGATCTTCTTACCATATTCTTGAATTGTTTTTCTATTTCATTTGCAATGTCATGATCTTCCATATCTACCAATATTTTGAAATGATTTTCCATGAAATTTAGAGTTGAGATTCTTCTTCCATTTGTTTTTGTTGCGATTGATTTTCATTGGATACAGTGGATGTTCTTCCATTCTTGATATCCTTCTATTTTTGGAGCCGACTTCCTTTATCATTCAAATATTAGCATCTACAGAGAAACACTTGTTAGTTTGTCATTATTAAAACATAAATTTAGAAAGCTAACATATAGAACTACCTATAACTTCTCAGATCAACTTACTACCCATATCCCCATAGTTGGATTCACATTCCAACTTATAGGGTGGTGGGATACTCATCTTATTGAGGAAGATAAACAAAATATCTTCCAAAGTATCCTAGTTGACTCCTTAGGATAACCAATTCTTAAGGATGGAGAAACCATTCCTGATTCTACGAATACATTAATTTACACTATTATCAAAACTTTCATAGGTAGTCCAGTATTTTTAGAGAAACATTCTCTGAAATACTTAATAATCTTAAGTGCAAACTGCTTTCTGATTTTAGGTGGTATAAAGATTCTTTTATTGGATTTATGAAATACCTGATGGAAATCTCCCATATTGGAAAGAAAAATTCCTAGATGGATTGCCTAAGTCTCTTAGGAACCTAGTCAAAGAAGAACTTCAAAAACAACTCTAACAATATCTTCCCTTATGACAAAATCACTTACAGTCAGCTCACAAGTCTAATCTAACAAGTTGCCCGAAATATCTATCAACAAGATAATATACTAAGGCAACTAGCTAAATATAGGGCTCAAAACCGATAAGATTTAGGGAGTTTTTGTGAACAATTCGACCTACCCTCTTATAGGAAGAAGGCTTATAGAAAACCAACCTCAAAAAGGGAAGTTTATACTACTAAGCCTAATTTTTCCCAAAAATCAAAATCTTCTCATTCTAAACCGAGTCCGACAACAAAACCAACTCTTCCTTCCTCTAATAATGGAAAATGTTATACGTGTGGAAAATCTAGTCATATTACCAAATATTGTAAATTGTCTAAAAAGGTTAGAAACCGTAACCCTTATGATTTTTTTCTTAGCCAAATCCAACATCTCTTATTAGAAGAAAGTGGATATTCCAATAGTGCTAATGATGAATTTGAACAAGAGTTCCACCAAATCGAAAATGATGACTTGGAGTCCTCCAAGTCTGACCAAGAAAACCAACCTTAGATCAATTTTCAAAAAAAAGGAACAAGATCTCCTCCTAGAAATAATTAGAAATTTGGAGGATTTTGATCAAAAGAAATATTATCTACACCAATTTAAAAGAACCTTAGATCAGCCTTCTACATCTTCGTTTGGTGTGTTTTCTCATCCCCAAATCGTAAATACTTACAATATCACTGATGTTCTAAATAGGTTCCCATTTAGTAAACCTAGGGCAGTAACTATCCAAGATCTCCAATCTGAAATAGTACTCCATAAAGGAGAGGTTGGGGAGATAAAAGCTATATAATACTTAGATCGACTTGTCCTACAACAATTTTTTGCAAAGGCTAAACAATCTCAGCCAATAGATGTCACTCATCCAGTGGATCAAGAAGTAGAAAAAGGGGATTTTCTTGTTTAATAATTATGAGAATATCCATTAGGAGATGGCAAACTCAGATAACCTTGATAATCAACAAGTCATTTATCCGAGATATCATTGCCTTATTTGATACTAGCGTTGATCTCAATTGTGTCCAAGAGGGACTTATCCGTACAAAATACTCTGAAAAAACTAAGGAAGCCTGTAGATCTACAAATAATAGTAGATTAGGAATCAATTACAAACTTTCCAATGTTGAAAAATGAAATTCCTTAGGACATTCACTTTTGTCATCCTCTACCTCCTTTGTCCTAGTAAAGGATATAACCAGTCATAATACTAGGAACTCCATTCGTTGAAATTCTCATCCCTTTCAGGGTCACTCATGTGGGAATAACTTTTGAAGACAAAAATATGTTTTTCCCATTTGATAATTAAATCATATCTTCCAGAAAAAGTTTTCTTCAAAAGTGGAGGCCTCAAGCCATGCATCATCTTCTCATTCTGTGGCTGCTAAAAGCACCATGAAAAATAAAATATAGGTAGAAAACCCTACCAATTTTCCTTTAATTTTCCATAAAATAATTCAAATATTTTTTCTATACCAAGTAAAACAATTTCCTCACCTATAGCACAACTAATTTCCTCTAGTAAAAGATACTCCTCGGATGAACCAACTTTTTTCAAAAATGATAGTGTTTTGCCACTAATCCAAATTGAACCTGAATATTGCCTCTCCAACCCCAGGAAGTAGATAAACAAATACTTAGCCCTTTAGTAAATTATATCCAAAAAACTCTGACCTATAACCAGAAGTTTTAAGAGTTTAGCCTCACAGATACTAGGTCATGTTTATTCAAATCTTACAAAGATAATCAAACCCAATCTTATGTTACTCATACCACATATTGAATTAACAGAATAATCTCATCGAAGGATTAGGGTATGTACCCAGGAAATTATCAGAGGCTTACTGAGGCTTTTTATCCCCAATATGATAACTATTTTGACTACGAAAGAGCGTGGATGAATGAATTCACCTTCTAAAATAAAACTGGAAAATATTCTTGGTTTTTCCTTTGGGGAAAGCAACTGGCTTCAGAATTTTCCCAATGGTTCCTGCACTAATGGTGGCCGATTTATGGTCAAAAGTTTAAAATCTTTCCTCCCCTATTCCAAGAAGGATATGTATATTTTGAAAAGAGATTTCATGATGATCACCAAATTCCTCTGCTTTTATAATTTCCCCGCAAGTTTCATATTTCATGGATATTTTCCCAAAAATTCTCCTTCCATAAACTAGAAGGGCAAATGGGGCTTTCATGGTTAGCTCTCCAAGGCCATTGAAAATGGTACAAAAATTGGAATTTAACATAGGCTTATGTACCGGACATACAAAAATGGTTCCAACGTAATCTTGGATATCTAGTTCCAATAGATGCTGCCCAAATCATATTTTTACAACAGAAATCAATTGCAGCAACACAATTAACTAAGTCAGGAAACCGAGGAGATTTTATTCAACAAATGGAAAAATTTCTCCATCAAATCAAAGTTGAAGTTCCCAGCAACCAACGTTCATTGGAAAAATCTGACACAGATGATGAAGAAGAAATTCAATCAATTTGACATCACCAATTAGTCATCAACATTGATGTTGTGCATGATATCAACAACCAATTGCTGAAAATTATTATGGGTGTTACTGTAGATAACTATAGCAACATTGTAGTAATAATTAAAGGTGCGTACTGTAGCTCCACTGTTGCACTTTTACTGTAGCTTTTTTTTTGGCAATAAATAGCCTACTTTTCTTCTTGAGAAGGACACATTATTTTCTTTGGAAGAAGCTCAGTCTCACTAGAAGTCTTGGTTAGAGTTTGCTCTCTCTCTCTCCTTGTGATTTTTAAATTCACGTTTGATATTAATATCAAAATTCAATTTTTCCAAATGTGTCTTTTTCATTATTTTACTAACTTATCTTTTTATTGAACTTATCACATATAGTTGGCACTGCCACCTACTTTATTTAATTAATTGCATCATTAGAATATGGTTGGCCCTGCCACCTAATTTATTTATTGAATCATTAGTATATGGTCGGCCCTGCCGCCTAATTTATTTATTGCATTTTCTTTTATTCACCTGCATTATTTACATTTAAGTATTCATCATTAATTATTACGTTTAAGTGTGTGTGTGTGTGTGTGTGTGTATATATATATATCGCCATTAAACAAACATCATTTCGTCACTAAAAATTACCATTTACTTATGAATTCTCTTTTTGTCCCAACATGTATGATTTAGTGATATTTTTTCTTACAATTTTGTAGATGAAAAAAACACAGCGTCACTAAATATCTTTTACCGATAAAAGAAATATAGTCACCATAAAATGTCATAATTGGCTACAAAGCTAACTTGTAGTTAATAAGTAGGGTTTTTACGGACAGGTTATTCTCGTCACTAAATGTCATACTTTATGACAAAACTATGATCATCATAAAAAATGCATAATCTATTTGCCACCAAAACTTACGATTTTAAGGATAAAATATTGTCACTGCACATTCGAACTGAAAACTTTCAATTTGTATTTAACTAGGTTGTTGTTAATTTATATAAAAATTTACTATCATTAAATATCTTAAACTTCACAACTGAGGATATTTTATGTTATAACGATTATAAAAATTAATTAAAAATAACATACAAAGAAAGAAAGATAATAATAAAAAACATTACACACTAGTAATAATTAAAAATAATTTAAATGACATTGAGATCATATCTCTTTGGATACTTCTTAGAGAAAACAAATATTAAGTAAAGTTTATCCACCAATAAGTGTAATCGTGACATAGTAAACATTAACAAAACTAAGATAGAGATATGGAGTTTGCTTCTCAAAATATCATTACAAAAGCACTTCTGTAGCGACTAATATTGATTTCCACATTCGATGGACTGTTGAGCAAATTTAAGTGGTTCGACGGAACCATTGGGGCCATTTTGGCCGTCAAATAGGAGAAACGGCAGAAATGGGCATTTTTAGCGACTTTTAATGGCTTTAAGCCCATGGTTCCATGGGCTAACGCCCATCGAAAGTCTCAAAAATGGGCCATTTGCATTATTTCACCTGTTTGAC
Organism: Capsicum annuum; assembly: GCF_002878395.1. Classification (NCBI taxonomy): domain Eukaryota; kingdom Viridiplantae; phylum Streptophyta; class Magnoliopsida; order Solanales; family Solanaceae; genus Capsicum; species Capsicum annuum. The sequence continues at coordinate 65,142,613 of NC_061118.1, read as the reverse complement.
TTGAAAAATGACCCCAACGGCTCTGCCAAACCAACCAGATCTACACCTTAGGGTGTCGGGGAGCCGCTGGGTGATTTTTGTTCAAAATTAATCCTGGGCCTCGGGCACACCCCCTGAACCAGGGGCTAACACCCATCTAAAAAGGTAAAAAATGCGCTACCTGTGTATAAGAGGGAAAAAAATTTAATTGATTTTATACTTAATGATATCATATACGAGAAAAATAAAAAAGCTATGAAGTTATTAAAAGTACCTTAAGGTATCATTTGAAAGGGTTCAGCGACACTGAATAACAAAAAAACAGAGTTCGGAGCAAAGATCATTTACAGTTTGTAATTTGTTGCTAAACAATATCATGTATTGGGATTAAATAACATAGAGAAAGCTAGCTAACCACTATCATAGTGTAGAACTTTACTTTGTATCTACCAGTCTCATAAGTCCCATATAAATAACCTGCTATCTATCGATAGGCGAGAACAGACTGCTATTGACTACTTCGCCTATATATTTTGTTATGGCCGACTTGGTGACATTAGAGGAAGACCACCATCTCTATCCGGGTACGGTCATAGTTTTATTCATTCGTTGAACCTTAGGGATCACCATTAGCATTGAGGTCAATCACCACACTACCTTTATCATATATATGACATTACACGAAATGAGTCTAAAGCGCCTACGTTCTGCTTGCAGCCAATACAACCATAACCTAACTTGCAACAACATCTATAAATAAATTCATACCTCAAAAGCATATAACAATATAACACAGTGCATATACCTAACACTTACCAACAAACATGGGGCCAACAAACATGATAATTAACTGAATATTTAACTGGTTAAGGGCGAGACATAAGCACATTAATAAAACACATTTTAATCCATGCAAAATGCATTGCCATGCAGGGCAGAAATAGAAATAGCTTCAGGGTTCAAGTGTCAAAAGCAAGGTTAAACTAATATAGCTTTAAATTGGAGTCTACACCCAATTCAAGTTAACTCAAGTAAAGTGTACTATACAATGATGCATCAAATTGACCATATATTGGTGAACAAGTAGAGAGTCTTATAAATTCAAGGAGGATCAAATAGGCTCGAAAAGAGAAAAAAGTGAGTAAGTAATATGTGTGCTCCCATAAAGAAGAAAAAAGCAAAGCTAAACGTGTATAAATATGACATGAACTTCTAATACAAAGAGTTGCACGTATAATTGAAATTGTTTTGATAGGATACTAACAAATTAATAGTAGATAAACAATAAAAAATTTGGAAAATCATCATCAACCAACACTAGAACAACAATGAACAGAGGTAATGCGAATCTTTTATTGAGTATGAGAGAAAGAAGAGTACAGAGTAGTCTAGAAAGCCTAAGGAATTTCTTGTGATCTTAAGAGAAGAGATTGTTGCTTATATATAAGTCAGAACCAAATCAGTAGAGAGAGTAATCACTAATCTAGATTTAAGTATATGAAAGGTATAAATATTGTATTCTCAATTCTTACTGCATCCAAAAATTCTGCATATTAATCTAAAAAATTTCACCATCCATAATACGTGTTTGCAGTTACCTTTACCAAAGGTACTTGTGGTTTGTCTTCACCTGGTTTAGGATTCCACTCCAGAAGTACCTACCTTTTTTCAATGGCTTTACAGATGTGAGGATACATATTCATATAGTTCTTGAATGGAAGTCTCCCATCTTTGAATGCACCCAACATGCTCTTGCAGTTGGCAAGATGTACAAGAATCCTTAGTTCCAACTGATTATAAGAAAATTATTAATATTTTGCAAGCATTTCAAGAAATACCAACTATTATAACTGGTAAGCGGCTAGATACCTGCCCATAGTCAGCCGCAATCAAAGAATTCCACTTTGCAACTACAAAAGCTTGAAGAATTTTATACCTATCTTTTTACAGAGCATGCTGGTTCATTATTTCAAGGAAATAAAATTTGAAACAACATTCTAGCTAAGCAACGAAACATAAGTGATGATCGATGACCATTGAAGGTCTTACTTCATATAGCTTTTGTCACGACCCAATTTCTTAGGTCATGATGACGCTCACTTTAACTCACTAGTGGGTAAGCCAAATCATAGCTCAAAACTACAAGTAATGAGTTAGTCGGTAGAAGGTATAATAAATACCAAAATTAAGCATACAAATAGATTGCAAGATAAAATATAGGTATGATAGCATACATACAGATAAGAAAGAGAAAATAGCAAAATAGTATCCCACGACCTAGTAAAGTCATTACAAAAGCCACTAATAAAAAAAATAAGAGTACTAATAATATCAATTTATAGATAGTCTCGTATGTAAAGACTGTCCAAAATTGTAAAATAAGAGAAAATCAACTCCGGCTCTATAAGATCATCTTATCTTTGAACTCTGAGTATGTGTTGGATAGAACGTCAGCGGCAATATCTAATACTTGGATCTGCATCAATAAAAAATGCATAAATGTAATATGAGTACCAAAATAATGGGTACTTAGTAGGCATCATCAATCGATTGAGATACATCATAATAAAAGCATAATAAGATATGGGAATGTGCAGAAATTCAAAGATAAAAAGGAAAAGCTGAAAGAATGCTTCAGCTAACAGATAATGAATAACAAGGTAGATAATATCGAAAGAAAACAAGATAACTACTGCCTAACAGAGCCCCTATAAACCTAGAAGACACAAACAAAAAGGAAGTAACTCAATCGAGCCCATAAGCCTGATGAATACAATAAAAAGAGAAATACTAACAATAATAATTGTAAAATCACCAACTACTAAAGTTGTATCTGTGAATCCTTTCGCACCATAAAAACCAAACTCGAACTAGATCCTTAAGATAATAAGCAAACCATAAATGTCATACTCAAATATGTATTTAAATATAATAAGTAAATAGTAAGTGCCGGACTCAAATTGATATTTAAATATCATAAGTGAATAATAAGTATCGAACTTGAATCGATATTTAAAATAAATGCAGGTTTCCAAGTCTAATCAAGAATCAAAAGGATGTTTAAAATCATCCTTGGGTATAAAAATATATGTAAAATGATCGAAGACGACCTCCTAGATCTACCCTGAGACAATTAGGATATTTGACCTAAAAAAGACTTACAAGGCCTGCTACTAACCCCTAAAGTCCATACTAATGTAATTTCTACCCAAAACTACACTAAGCCTTCCATGTTCTACTACTAAGTGTTAAATAAGCCTAACTAATTCCTAAAGCAACAATCTATCTCAACGAAAAAGGGAAAATGGGTCAATTCTACATAAAACAACTTTCTAACCAGCAAATATTCCAAATTTCACTTAAGATACAATGAAGATGTAATTTACTACCCAAATCTAGCATAATATCATAATAAAGCTCGATATATGGTAAAATTAAGCTTAGCTAACCTTGACATCGATGGATGTTCGACAAAAGTCCTCTAAATTGGAGATCTTCTTCTTCGAGAAACATCTACATGATGTCATGCTATTAAAATAACTATCTATGTATTAATACAGGGATAATGATACCTAAGATGCATATAAATGCTTTGGGTACCAAATTGAGCTAAAATTCCAGATGAGGCCTGCTTACGGAATCACAACTTTGAAATTATCAAAACGTTCGTCTAGGCTCAAGGATCATTTACCCTCAAAATGGGTGAAATTTGAGCACAATTACTCCATTAAATTAGTTTGGAAAGTATTAGGAATTTCGAGATTAAATCGAAGAATAAATAACAAATTAAAGGAAAGTTACAATAATGCTCAATGAGAAAACATCCCCATAAACTTGCCAACTCACCCCGAACATTTACGTATCGTTCTTCTTAATCTCTTAGCTCACAATGGGATGTAATAGATGTTGGGACTTATAAAAATATAAGAGAATCAGGTTTGATGTGACTAAATATTACTAGGAATTCCTTCATAGCGATTGCGGGGACCCCTTTCTGACCGCGACCCTCAATCTGAATTACCCTTCATAAGCACACAAACCAGCTCATAATCGTGGTAGTTAATAAACTTAAACATTGAGAATGTGGCCTAGGTCATAACAATTGAGATAGCCATTCACTATGGCTTTCGACAATACAAAGGACATTTTTGGCCTGCACCAGCTAAACTTGGCATTTGCCAAGTTTTCAATTGGACCCTTGGAATTCGTTTGGAATCCCATGAATGTAAATGAACTATGCTATCCAAGAAAATTTGATGTCTCGGACATAACGACGGCTTCCATCTGGAGTTGTTTTGAGGAAATATTGGTCCGACACCCAATGGTCATTTTAACCAAAATACACCTAATAGGCCAAAACAAGTCTTGAAGACTTGAGACCCAAACGTGAGGTCCCCTAAGCCTAAAATTGATAATCCAGAGTAGATGGAACTATCAGAATTTGCATACGAGGCCATTAACCCAGAGTTTAGGCCTGATACCCAATCCTTAGTAGCGAAAACTTTAAAATAGGGAATTGGCTCTAGAAATAATTGAGCTACTTGCTAATTGTTCTTCCGCTCCAGCAAGTTATAAATGACTAGGGTAGATATGGAAAAGCTACAAATGGAAAAATAGTATGGAATTTCAAAAAATTACTTAGAGGGTTGTTACATTATTCACTACTAAAAGGACTTTTGTCTGTAAAAGCAAAGAATTAAAGTATACCTGAAGGCTCCAATAAGAAAGGATACTAGAATCGCATCTCACTATCGATCTCGCAGGTAGCCTCCTCGAATGGATGGTGCTCCACTAAATCTTAGCCAATGGAATATCTTGAAATGACCCAACCCAGGGCCTTATCGTAATAGGTATGCCAAGTTCAACCAGGATAAGGGACCACCCCTGTTACTCAGCCCATACGCCTTTATCTAGCCTTTGATAGGCTAACTTGCATACAAATAATAAAATGGCGTAAATGTTCTCATCAAGACTCTGGGATAGGGTCATAACCGTGGAAGACCCAACTGAATCTAACTGAATCATACCAACCACCCAACCATACCAAACAAAACCATAGGCCACAAACTAGCCCACAAACAAAGAGGATACCAAAATATAATATGATGAAACAACCAACAATATTGTCCAAGCGTGTAAGCCCCAAAACCAATACCGATGCCAAGGAAACAACCACTACTGATCCCGTTCATACCAACCCCCAAAAGTGCCATAAAGCCTCTATCCAAAGAGTAAACAAATCTAGTTGGAACATGCCCCTAACCATGGACAAAACCAATATCCAAATTAAAAAGAAAAGTGTCTAAAGAAATCCATAACATAAAATAATGCCTTCCAAAATGATGAAAGCTCACCACTTCAGTTCAAATACTGATACCGAATCTGCGTTCTAAACAGAAAGAGTAGAATGGTTGATTCCTGCATAGCGTGGATATACAACCACTAGTAGATGAGGTTAGCGAGTGATCTTTAACATGAATCTCAGGATAAGGATAAAATAGTGCTAGTTATAAAACCAAGTAAAACCATCCATAATGCATACAACAGTACATATATAAGTGTTGTGAAAGGGAATCAGGTTTAGCAGGCATTGAAAACCTTTACCTAGTTGTGTAGCTTAGCTGTGCTAAACTACCTACGGATGATATGAGTTCAGCTCCCTTTGCTGAAAGGGCCCAGTGCGTATAGCCGCACGACCAGGGAAGTTTCCCATGGGATGACTAGTATATCCCCCAATAGTGTGACATTATTCACATGGTCCACTAAGACCAATCCTTATATTGATAGATATGAGTCTCCAATATTAGTCCTCCCGAAACTGCTACATTCCATAACTTTGCTACATACCCTGCCATTAATGTCCAATTAAAATTTTTTCCAAATAACCAACTAAATCCATTTACCATTTTCTTAACTAAGGCCAATATTAGTGGTATCATCATACCACCCCTTACTTGCAAGTAATATCCATAGCCAAACTATTTAGGTTAAGGGGACTTTCAAGTGCCCTTCCATATTCCACATTAAACTACTTCAGAGACTTCCATGTTCTCCACAAGCATAAACATTTAGCCTTTAGCCTTTACAAACCATTTAAACCATTGATGTTCCTTTACCAAATTTAAAATATGCAAGAGTTCCATTATAAGAAGTTAATGCAATGAACATATCTTTATAAGAATTTTATCAAACACCATGGGGGGCATAATATAACAAAAACCGATTCTAAAGACCATTAAACCATTACCATCCAATACAACTGTCCTTAACCACCATTAATGTATATAAAATCATAATTAAAACCATGGAAAACCATAACCAAGCAATTAATATCAAATCCCCCAAATAATAGTAGGAAACCGTAATCATCAAATAGTAAAACCATGAAATCAATTATATAGACCATGCCTTTAGTTGAAATTACTACAAGGGAAGAGAATCATACCTTATACTGAAGAATTGACTAAAAGAAATCTCCAAAGCAAGTACCAAAGCAATCCTCAAGATGAAACCCTAGCCTTCTTGCCCATAAAGCTCTTGAGAGAATTATGAGATATTTTTGGAAATGTTTGTAAGTGTTAATAAATAGAATAATAGGGTAAATAACCTCCTAAGTGTATTAGAAGTCATGGGTCCTAATTAAGGTAAGTAGGCAAATGTCCAGAATACTCCCACTTAAGTCCGTTAAAAATTCTTTCATAGGGATACGACTGACCCATACGAGCTGCACCCTCCCATATGATCAGTACCCACCACTCATATCCAAGCCTCAACCTTGGATCAGATATTGTCCAGTATACGACTCATCCAACCAAGTTGTAACCACAGTATATGATCCGTACCCATGACCTGTATCCCTGGCAGGATGAAATACCAGTAGGATCAAATACTGCCCACTATATGAGTCCCTGATAAAACTCATACCAAGCCCTTACGACTCATACCCCTAAGTCGTACCCATTCTAGTAACCAAAACATTCCCACCAACTAATACTGGTCAATATACGATAGGACCATGCCACTTGTACCCTAACATATGGCTCGTACCCATGAATCGTATTGGGTCCGAAGAACAAAATTCTAGGAAATTTTCTAAGAGTCAAAACCTAGGATGTTTTAGTCTCCCCTATTAGGAACATTCATCCTCGTATGACGAATAAGGTAGAGGTAACCACACACAGAGTTATTTGTATTATCAACTATCCTTTTAACATTGTTTGAAAACAAAGAGGAAAAAATGTTAATCTTTCCTTTAACTAACTTAGAAAATAAAGATGTGCTGAAGAACACATACTTTCTGCATTAATCCTAGGGGCAGAAAACAAATGCGGATACTTGGACTTCATTTCCTCTTTCACTTCCCAAGTAGCTTCTTCCACCATATGGTTCCGCCATATAAACATAACCAAAGCCACATTCTTGTTCCGCAACAGATGAACCTTCCTATATAATATCTCAACTAGGACCTCTTCATAAGACAGAGAATCCAAAATACCCAATCCTTCCGAAAACCAAAGAAGGATCACTAATGTACTTCCTCAACATAGAAATATGATAGACTGGATAAACCAAAACACAAGTTAGATGGCAACTCCAACTCATATGCAACATTGCCAACTCTCTTTAAAATCATATAAGGACAAAAAAACTGAGGACTGAGTTTCCCCTTCTTGCTAAACTAAACCACTCTCTTTATGGGAGACACTTTGAGGAACACCCTATCACTGACCTCAAACTCTTAGTCTCTACGCCTAACATCCGTATAGGACTTTTGGCGACTTTAGGCAGCTTTAAGCCTACCCAAATCACCTTTACCTTCTCCACACTTGATAAACTAAATTTGAGCAAAACATATTCGCCTCTCTAAGATCAAACGAACCAATAGGAGATATACACCTCCTACTATACAATACCTCAAAAAGAGCCATACCAATACTAGAGTGGTAGCTATTGTTGTAAGCAAACTCCACCAAAGGTAAATACTCAACCCAACTGCCTCTATAGTTAATCATACAGGCCCGAAGCATATCCTCCAATGTCTGAATAGTTCTCTCTACATGCCCATCTGACCTCGGATGAAATGAAGTACTCAGACTAACCTTAGGCCCCAATGCTTTCTGGAAAGACCTCTAAAAATAAGACATAAACTATGTACCATGATCAAAAATAATTGAGATAGGTACCCTATGAAGCTTTACAATCTCCTGAAGATACAGCTTCACATAATCCTCCGTCAAAAAGGTAGTTCACACTAGAAGGAAGTATGTAGACTTAGTCATCCTATCCACAATGACCCAAATCAAATCAAATTGGTTCCGAGACTGAGGAAGACTGGTAACGAAATCCATATTGACCATCTCCCACTTGCATTCTGGCAACACTACTTCTTGATACAACCCACCAGGCCTTATGTGCTCAACCTTAACTTGTGGACACAACATACATTTGGATACAAAATCAACCATATCCCTCTTTATACCATTCCACCAATAGACCTACTTGAGATCATGATACATATTTGGCAAGTCAGGATGAACAACATAGCGCGACTCATGCAGTTCAGCCAAAAACCGTTGTCGTAACCCATCGACATCAGGAATAGACAGCCTCTCTTGGTACCATAAAGTACCATCACCAATGATCTAAAACACCACCACCTTTCGCCCACCAACATCACTCCTAATTTTTATTAAGACAGGTTCTAGCTCTTACTTCTCCTTAATCTCTACACCAAGAGAAGATCGAACCACTTCTTGCCCCATCACACTACCATCTTTAGAGTCTAGGAAACAAACCCTAAGATTAGCCAGGCGGTGAATATCCTTCACTAATTCTCGCTTTCCTTCCTCCACATGGGCCAGACTACTCATGGATAACCTGCTAAGAGCATCAGCAACCACATTAGGCTTACCTGGGTGAAAATTAAGACTCATAACATAATCGTTAAGAAGCTTAAGACATCTTCTTTGACTAAGATTTAGCTCTTTCTGAGTGAATACGTATTAAAGACTCTTGTGATCAGAAAAGATATCTAAGTGAATGCTATACAGATAATGCCGCCATATTTTTAAAGCAAACACAACCGCAAACAACTCCAAATCACAAGTAGAATAATTTCTCTCATGTACCTTTAACTACCTGGAAGCACAGGAAATCACCTTCCTATATTGCATCAAAATACAACCAAGCCCTACCCGAGATGCATCACAATAAACCACAAACCCATCATTGCCTTTTGACAAAGTCAAGATTGGCGCCGAAGTTAACTAATCTTTTGACTTCTCAAAACTCCCTTTATGAGCATTTGACTAAGAAAACTTAACCTTCTTCTGAGTCAACTTAGTCAAAGGAGCAGTTATCAAAGAAAAGCTTTTTACAAACTGCCTATAATGCCTAGCTAAACCCAAGAAGATTTGAATATAGAATCTTTTGGGCCCAGGCCACCTCTTCACCATAACAACCTTTTGGGGATCCACCATGATCCCTTCACTAGAAATTAATGACCCAAGAAATTCACAATGTTCAACCAAAAGTGATACTTAGAGAACTTGGCATACAACTGTTGTTGCTTCAAGGTATTCAATACCACATGGAGGTGATTAGCATGATTCACCTTACTCTTAGAATAAACCAGAATGTCATCAATAAACACAATGATGAAGAGATCCAAATACTGCCTGAACACTCTATTCTTCAAGTTCATCAAAGCCGCTGGAGCATTAGTCAACCCAAATGACATCACTAAGAGTTCAAAATGCCCATACAAAGTATGAAAAGCCATCTAAGGGATATCTACCTCCCTAATCATAAGCTATTAATACCCAATCCGAAGATCTATCTTAGAGAAAAACTTGGGACCTTACAACTGGTCAAACAAGTCATCTATCTGGGGAAAAGAATACTTGTTCTTGACCGCCACCTTGTTCAGTTGCCTGTAATCAATGCATATCCAAAGGGAACTATCCTTTTTGTGCATAAACAACACCGGTTCACCCCATGGTGATATACTAGGATAAATAAACCCCTTTTCAAAAAGATCTCAAGTTCCCTCAACTCATCCGACGCCATGCAATACAAAGGAATAGAAATTAGACGAGTGTCTAAAAGTAAATCAATACCAAAATTTATTTCCCTATCTGAATGAACACTAGGAAGATCATCCGAAAAGACCACCAAAAACTTATTAACTACAGGGACCGAAGGCAAAGAAGAACCTTCTGAGTTAGAATCTTTAACCCAGACCAAGTGATAAAGAAAACCATTGGAGATTAACCTTCGAGCTCTAAGGTAATAAATAAACCTCCCCCTAGGAGTTAAGGAACTACCTTTCCATTCTATAACTAGTTTACCAGGGAACTTAAAGATAACCTTACGGGTCCAACAATCCAAAGATGCATAACAAGAGTGCAGCTAATCCATACCCAGAATTACATCAAAATCTATGATATCAAACTCAAAAAGATCTGCCAAGGTCTGTTTGCTACCAAAAGATACCACACACCCCTTATAGACTCTTTTAGCAATAACCGAGTCACTTACTGGGTAGAAATAGAAAAAGGATGTAAAATAACTTCTGAATCAAAATTTAAAGACATAGCCATATATGGAGTTACATAAAAAAGAGTGGACCCCGGGTCAAGTAAATAATATATGTCACGAGAGAAATTATGTAACATACCAATAACAACATCAGGCGATGCCTCGAATTCCTGTTGGCATGCCAAAGAATACAACCTATTTCGACCAATACTAGGACCAGGAGCAGTAACAAGAGAAGATGCCTTACTACTAGGTTCAAAAGCAAAAGATAAAGCTATAGGAATCTTATTCTCCCTTGTAGAACCTTTGTTAACCATAAAAATCCCTGAGTCGATTGCCTACCTGGACACACTTGAAAAATTTGCCACTTCCTTCCTCATAATAATGTCGATGAGGACGACTACAAAATTGACAAAGAGGACACAAAGAAACTGACTGATCTCCGCTCACCTGAGATTGGGCAACCTGTGCCTGTGTCACCACCTAGATGATGCTTGTCTCCCAACTGATAAGGAGCATTAGCAGAAAAGGAGCCAGAACTCCCTCATTTATTTTTCTACCACTTGCTACCATCTCAATCACCCTGAGACTGAGCACCTCCTTGATTATAAAACCTGCTCCTCTTTCCCTGCCTATCTCCAAACTCCACTTGCCTCCTCTTCTCATCCTCAACCTGCTACATGCAAACAGTCAATTGAGATATGTCCATATCCTTAATCAGCAAAGCAACCTTTTTCTCAAGAATCAAATCTCTATTCAACGCAGAAGCAAACTTCCTAATTCTTGACATCATATTAGCCACTAAGTCAGGAGCATACCTTCATAACTGATGGAACTTCAAAGCATATTGTTTTACTAACAACCTCCCCTGCCAAAGGTTAACAAACTCCTCCATCTTATCTTTTCTCAACTCTTGAGCAAAGAACCGATACAAGAAGGAATTAGAAAAAGCCTCCTACAACCTTTTCTCTTGGATATCACCTCTATCTTTGTCCCATTTATTATACCACTGATAAGTAACATCTATGAGCTAATAAGCTACAAAGTTAACGCCTCTACATCAGTAGCCTGGATCACTCAAAAGATCTTTTCCATATCATCTAAGAAGCCTTATAAATACTCTTCCACCTTTACTCTAGTAAAAGTTAGAGGATCCATCTTTATAAACTGACCAACCCTTGTAGCCATAGAAGATAAACCACCAGTCGCACCCCACTCAGCCTGAGCAGCAAAAAGTTAGGCAATAACATGAATAGACTGATGAAATTCCAAATTCATCACATTTCCCCGAGGGATCTAAGGAGAACTAGCTGGAATAGGAGGAACTCCATAAGACCATGAGATCAAAGATGTACTCCAGAAGTAGGGCGTAACCCTTTAGCATTATCCCCAAATGGAATGGAAGAATTTTGTTATGTTCCAGATCTAGGAGGCATGATCTGAAAGACGAACAAACAAGGATTAGAGAGGATTCTAGGATTGAGATCTGAAGCTTGAAGATAAAATACCAAGAAAGTGAAACATTTCTAAATTCCTTATAGCCTCTCTCTTATGAGTGTGGCACACTTCACACCCCTAAAAGAGACTCTACTCAACACAGCTTTATGGACTTTCCTATTGACCATGAACCTAGATTCCAATACCAACTTGACATGACTCGATCCCAGGCCTTGTCATAATAGGCATCCCAAGTCCAACTAGGACCGGGGACCACCCCTAATTACCCAAACGTATATCTTTAATCAGCCTTGATGGGCTGAATTTCAAACATATAACAAGATAGCATAAATGTTCTCATCAAGACTCTGGTATAGGGTCACAACCATGACTAACCTAAACGAGTCCAACCGTATCACACCAACCACCAAACTACACCTAACCAAATTACAGGAGATAAACTAGGCCATAACTAAAGAGGATACCAAAATATAATATAATAATCAATTCTAAAATGTAATACGATGAAAAAACCAATAATATTGCCTAAGGGTGTAAGCCCCAAAACCCATACCGATGACAAGGCAACCACCAATACCGATCCCGCCCGTACCAACCCCCAAAAGCACCACAAAGCCTCTATCCAAAAGAGTAAATAAATCCAGTTAGGACATGCCCCCAACCATGGCCAAAACCAATATCCAAAATAAAAGAGAAATGTCTAAATAAATCTATAAAATGAAATGATGTCTTTCGAAATGAAGGAAGCTTACAACTTCAGTCTAAATACTGACACCAAATTTGCATGCTAAACATAAGGAGTAAAATGGTTGGTTCCTGCATAGTGTAGGCTTACAGCTGTCAGTAGATGGGGTTAACGAGTGACCATTAGCATGAATCTCAGGATAAGGATAAAATAGTACCAGTTATATAACCAAGTAAAACCATCCATAATGCATAGAACCATATGTATATAAGTAATGGGAAAGGGAATCGGGTTTAGCATGCATTGAAAACCTTTACCTGGGCTATGTAGTTTGGCCATCCTAAACCACCCACAGGCGATATAGGTTCAGCTCCCCCAGCTGAAAGGTACCTAATGCGTGTAGCCACACGACCAGGGAAGTATCCTATGGGGTGACTATTACATCCCTCAATAGTATGATATCATACACACGGTCCACCAATACCAATCCTCATATTGGCACATATGAGTTTCGAGTTTTGATCCCCTCGAGACTGCCACCGTCTATGGCTTTGCTACACATTCGGCCAGCCATTAATACCCAATTAAAATTGTTTCCAAATAAATAACTAAATCCATTTACCATTTTATTAACCATGGCAAATATTAGTGGTATCATCATGCCAGCCCTTACTTGTTACTAATATCCATAGCCAAACCATTTAGGTTAAGAGGAATTTCAACTGCCCTTCCATATACCATATTAAACCACTTGGGAGACTTCCATGTTCTCTATAAGCATAACTATTTGTCCTTTAGCCTTTTCAAACCATTTAAACCATGCAAAGTTCCTTTACCAAATTTAAAACATGCAAGAGTTCTATTAAAAGAAGTCAATGCAATGAACATCAAACACCTTGGGGGCGTAGTATAACCAAAACCAATTACAAAGACCAATAAATAATTAACATGAAATCCAATTGCTTAAAACCACCATTAATGCATATATAAGCATAATTAAAACCATGGGAAACCATAACCAACCAATTAATATCAAAACCCCTAAATAATAGTTGGAAACCATAATTATGAAATAGTAAAACTATGAGATCAATTATATAAACTATGCCTTTAGTTGAATTACTATAAGGGAAGAGAATCATCCCTTATACTGAAGCATTGATGGAAAAAATTACCAAAGCAAGCCCCAAAGCAATCCTTAAGAGAAAACCCTAGCCTTTTTGCCCCAAAAGCTCTTGAGAGAATTATGAGATGTTTTTCGAATAGTTTCTAAGTGTTAATGAATAGAATAATAGGGTAAATAACCTCCAAAGTGTATCAGATGCCATGGGTTCTAATTAGGGCAAGTATGGAAATGTCCAGAATACCCCTATTTAAGTCCCTTACAAATCTCATCATAGGGATATGAGTTGTACCCTCTCATACGATCGGTACCCATCACTCGTATCCAAGACTTAACCTTGGATCAGACTCTATCTAGTATACTTCTCATCTAACCAAGTTGTAACCATAATATATGATCTATTCCCATGACCCGTATTGCTGGTAGAATGAAATACTAGGAGAATCATATACTGACCAGCATACGAGTCCCTGATACAACTCGACCAAGCCCTTACAATGTATACTCCTAAGTCGAACCCATTTTACTGACCAAAACCTTCCTACCAACTAAAACTGGTTAGCATACGACTGGACCACACCACTCAAACTCCAACATATGGCTCATACCCATGAGTCATATTGGGTTTGGAGAATGAAATTCCAGGAAATTTTCTAAGGGTCAAAACCCAGGATGTTTCATCTCCTTGGAGTATAACCACCTGACAACCCTTGCCAATATGAGCACTGGCTCCTACATGAAGGTCAACCTCTCATCCAATTAAATAGAGTCCCACTAAAGCACATGTGACTCATATAGGATATAACACCAAAACATTAAGACATGGAAAATTAGGTGAACAACTACAATGTCTGGGGGTAAGGCTTACTCATAAGCTACCTTTCTAACTGTCTGGTGTATCTCAAATGACACAACTTACTTGGGGCTGAGATTTTATCTCCCCTCAAACCTCATCTTACCCTTCATGGATGATACTCGCAATAAAACTCATCCACCAACTACAAACATCAAGGCATAAAGTTTATGATCAGCATAACTATGATGCCTACTCTGAGCTGCCCTCATCCTATCTTAAATTATCTGGACCCCATCAAATGACTTGTGAAGTAAGTCGACACCATGGGACCTAACTTTGGAGGTCTCAAACCAAGCCATCAAAGATGATGAAACCTACAATATAATGCCTTAAATGATGCCACCTCAATGCTCGAATAATATCTATTATTATAGGAGAACTCCACTAAGGCTAAGTGTTGTCCCACTGGCCTCCAATGTCCATATCACATGCATGGAGCATATCCTTTAGAACCTGTATAGTCCTATTCGACTAACCATCGATCTGAGGATAAAAAGTGGTATTGAGGTTACCCTGAGTACCCAACTCCTCCTGAAAAGTCCTCTAAAAGCTTGAAGTGAATACTAAACATATGTTTTGAAATAATATATATCAGTACTCAATGTAGGAGAACTAGCTCATAAACATGGATTCAAGCAAACCTCTCAGTAATGAAAGACATCTGAATTAGGGAAAATGGGTCGATTTGGTCAACTGATCTATAATGACCCAAATGCCATAAGAACTATGGGGTGTGCGAGGCAATTAACTAATAAAGTCCATAATGATCCGCTCCCACTTCCACTGGAGTACAGATAATCCCTGAATCAGGCCACCAAGTATCTGGTGCTTGGCCTTTACCTACTGAAGATATAGTAATGAGCTATAAAGTCTGCTATATCTCTCTTTCTGCCACTCCACTGGAAATGATGCCTCAAAAATTTATACATCACAGTTGTACCAGGATGAATATAATATCTGGAGTTGTAAGCCTTTTGTAGTATCAGCTGAATCAAGTTTACAATTTTAAAATAGAAATATGACCATCACATCTCAGAATACCCTTTGAATATAAGGTATCCCTCCTGGACTCACCCATGAGAACCTACCTAATCATTGTGCTGCAAAGTCAACTATCCTTAAATTTACAACTGTCATGACCCAATTTACAGGACATAAGGGCACCTACCATAACCTACTAGTAGGCAATCCAACCCATAGTCCGAAATGGCTAGAAATGGACTACTCAATATTATAAAGAAAAAAATACAAAATAAATGAGATAAATACCATCACATAAGTGAATTCCAAAACCTAGTAATATCAATACGAGAGCTTCTAATATATTAAGAGTACAAAAATTAAATGCCAAGGAATTACACTAATACAACTTATCTCTGAATACAATGTAGAAACTAGTCCAATACATAAATGAGAGAGAGAGAGAGATAAGTAGTACTCTGAACACTAAGAGCTCACTAAAGTCTCTAAACTAGGGATGCTCCAGACGATGCACATATCAATGGCTATAACCTATACTTATGATCTGTAGGCTGCAAATGTGTAGTATGAGTACCGTCAACTAAACTACAAAGATAAGAAGATAAATACAGTATATAAATAGAATGGAAACTACACCCAAGAATTCAAAAAACATATAACAAGTCTTAGACAATAATAAGGGACAACTATCCTGTTCAAGTTCAAGAGTATAGCATAATAAGACTAAGAAAGTATCAAGAAAGAACTATCCTATTCCATCCACACTCAGTAGATGTCAATGCTATACCGTATATCCTAGGCCAATATACAAATAACGGGCAAAAGAAAGATATATAGCAATATACAAGGCAAAGAAGCGAATACACAATAAGAACAATAAAGAAAGGGATATACGGTGGTACCATAGCTTTATATAGCTATATATATACATATATACATATACACATGATTTCATCTCAAAGCGTAACCTAGATCATCATGTTCTCATTAGAAGACCTCATTTTAATACTATCAAGATTTAATACTGTCATACTTAGGGTTTTTAATCCACATGGGTAGACATAAAATAATCATGCATAATAATGCAATCATAAGATAGAAGAGGCTGAATACATACCTCAAATCTCTATACCGTATCAATGACCAATATGTCATAAGCTAGTCATAATAATGACCATAACAATGTTAATAACAACATCAATAACAACATGAATAACTAGATACTCCAGACAACCAAATACCTAATCGAGCCTATGCGTACCCCCACCTCTCTAGGATCAAAAGGTTCAATCAACACGCAACCACAAAAGGCATATTCTTCTCCCATATATATGCAACAGTCCCATACTAGCTAATAAATATAGGTGTATACTGGTGATAGGCGATGCATATGCAGGAATGAATACAATGTACACAATCAATATCATAGACTCATCAGACTGTCATAATCATGACCATTATCATCATAATCTATCTCCGATCATTTCGGTTATCGATATATTATTATGGTGTCCTTAGCCTTGTCAAGTATCAATACACCATCAAAGTATCCTCCGGCTTTTCCAGGTATCAATATATCATCATAGTATCCTCTGGCCTTATGAGTAACAATACATCATCATAGTATCCTCCGGCCTTACCGAGTATCAATACATTATCATAGTATCCTCTGACCTTTCCGAGTATTAATACATCATTATAATATTCTCTATCCTTGTCGGGTATCAATAGATCATCATAATATCCTCGGGCCTTGTCAGGTATCAATATAATCATAATAGTTAATAGATACAGACATATAATATATGCACAGACTCAAGCTGATATACTCATAACCATAACCATATCACCATAAAGATATCTACCTAGTCGATACTTCCCGACCACTCATTATTAGCTAACCAGCACTTATCATTATTAACACACTAATTTGCTAGTTATCACATGACCTCTAATTATTAGCCTAAACATTATCCTTCACATAATTATTATTCATGGAATAACAACTAATCATTATTCACTAAATAGCCAATACCTAACATCTAGTAAAGATTCTACACTAGACTATAATTGTCATTTATCCATAATTCACCATTATCAACTAATCATCCTATATCCATTAATCATAATTAGTCAACAAGTCACCAATTATCATCTAACCATATTTTATTAACTAACATTATTCATTTACTAACCATCATTTACCAATTAATCCCCATTTTTCAACTAATCCTTAATATTAGCTAGTCCTTACTATTAGCTACTCAATCATTATTAACTATGCATCAATATTAACTAGGTGTCATTATTACTAGAATCCCTTATCTTCTAGAAATATTAAGCCATATTATCCTAACTTAACAACTGATCAGCATCATAACTTTGTTATCAATATCAATTAATCATTACCATTGATAAACCCATCCTCATAGCCACGTACCAACCCTAATCGTTAGCTACCGTATTTCAGCTAAGCAAGGTTCATTACTAATACATTAGATTTCTATACATCAAGTACTATAGTCACCTAATTGACAACTAGTACCACATAGCTTATACCATAATTAGGAAGAACAATCATAAGATCGTACTTCAGATAGAATCACATCAATTTCCAATATAATAATCATATATGTACAAAATATATGCATGCCATCAATAGTATTCAATCGATAAAATAATAAGTGTCATACAACATCTTTCTCTATCTCATATCGAAGAGATGTGTATATAATATATATATATATATATATTCATAAACTGTAATCACACCCTTTACAAGGGTAAATACTTCCAGGATGTTCCACTAATATTATAACATGGCCCTTGGCTTGATAATATGTACGGAGTAATCATAACATCATAATCACGGCTTTAGGCCCATATACATATCCAAAACTCATATTGATAATCATATTTACAAGCCAAAGCATATCTCTAATCATCTCACATAAAGGAGGCATAACATCAATAAACATATACTTATCTCTTACATAGGATGCATCTCACATCTATAAGGCACAATATCAATAAGTGAATCATCATCTCTATAGGATATCTCATGTCAATAGGTCATATATCATAACTATAAGGAATGTTACCACTTGTGGCCAATTATCATATCTAAGAGAAATATCATCTCTATTGCCCCAACAATCATAACTACGAGGAATATCATCTCTAAGGACCCAAGATCATGTCTAAGAGAAAATAGCATCATTATAGACCAAGTATCAAGTCTAGGAGGAAATAGCATCTCTATGGGCCAAATATAATGTCAAAGAAAGAATAGTATCTAAATGCCTATTATCATTACTCTAAGGAACAATGTAGTCATAACTCATAAGTCATAATATGGGGAACATCATTACAATATACCAAGTCATAAAGTAACCTTACACTAAGATTTACTAGTCTCAACTATGCTTAATATCCGTAACTAAGTCCACAATGACTAACATAAGTCTAGGCCGAAGTGGGCTAAATGACCACACTTCTAATCCTAAATTTCCATAATTAGGAACATAATGCCCCAAACTAGGCTAAGGTGTCCAACTTCTAGATGTCAAGTAAGCAATATATAAGCCTAAGATAGGAAATTCAACTAGAAATAACGGCACTCAAGTCAACTCTACTCAAATTATGATTTTAAGGCTACCACACTAACCAAATAAGATTTAATATAATAATCATGCTTCCAACACTAAAACCACATCCCAAACCTAGCAATTTACCAAGTCCATGATACAAATCAATCTAAACTATGGAGAAGTCAATAGGATTCTAAAACGTTATAAACATACCATCTTACGTGTCCAAACCCCTCATGTAATCTCCAAATATCAATAATCAAGGCTAAGTTACCCTACTCATAGTCAAGCCTACCATCAATATTCACACGCAATATATATCACGCATCATCTATGAAGAAAAGTGGACAGGAACCTACCTTAAGGCCAAACCAAAAAATCTCACATCATGCAACACATTCTTATCGTCACTTCAAAATGCCGAAAATGCCATCACACTATAAAAATCATAATCTACTCATCAATATGAGTCTAATGATACCCATATTGTACTATTGTGCTTTGAGTCCAAAAGCGACATCAAAAAACCCAAGTGGATCCCACGTATGGAGATCGCATTTCTAAGGTCAACCCCATGCGCTCATACATCACTAAGGAATCATATCCCTCAATTAATGGGTGCAAACAAACCAAATTTGCGGCTAAATTAAGCCCTAAGATAAATTGGGGTTTTTGGGTCAAGAACTAAGAAATTCACCAACAAAGTGATAAAATCTTACCTTAATCCGAAGATAATCATGATAAAAGATGCTTATGAAGCTCCCTAGACACCCACAAGACTCAATTTTGAGTTATCTTAACCATTTAGGTTTTTAGGCTCTCCAAGGTAAAGTGAAAATGCCCAAATTCACAACCTTGGGGTCTATTTATAGACCCCCCTAGACGAAGACATGTGGTACCCCCGTGACAGTAAAGTCAAAAATTATTTTTGACCCTCAAAATTCATTCGGAACCCAAATGACATGATACAAGAGTGAAATTTGAGTGTGTAAAGCACATTTAAAATCCATTGAAATCAACAAAACTTTCATCCAAGATCGTTTCAATAAAAATAAGGAATACACCTATAGTTTCATTTTTCATAAAATTTGTTCAATAGCCTAAAATAATTTTGAAAGCCTTGGCACCTGAACCAAGGGTCCCCAAGCCTAAAATAAACATTCCAAATGCAATAGAGAAATAGGATTTCTAATCTGAGGTTGTTTCGACCAAATGCAGATCCAACACTTATATTTTAATTTTCCAACTTTCTGACTAATGGGGTAAATGAGCTCGGGTGAATTAGGACCCAAACAAAAGGTCTACCAATCCTAAAATCGATATTCCAGAGCTACTAGTGTAGTAAGAATTTGCATCCAAGATCATTTACTAAAGTTTTCATCCGTTGGCCATTTAGAACCAGTGAAGACTTCTAATAAGGGAATTCGCTTTAAAAATTAAACGAACTACTCGATAACCAAACTGTCAGTACCAGCAAGTCATAAATGACTTGGGGAAGCTATGGAGAATGACCTGAAGGGTCATTACATCAACTCTGAATCTGCTCAAACAAGGTAGACCTAGTCTCAACACTAGCCAGAATCCTCTTAGTGTTTGAAATATCAAGTTAAACCATCAAGTTGACTAAGGACTGGATATCCCAAGCTAACAACCCCTTAGAAACTAAAATAAAAGACAAGCTATCAATGCTCCACGCCTTCCAAATCAAGGTATCTTCTACCATATTTGGCTCGCTTGAATGGTATAGAATAGAGATATCATAGTCCTTCAGCAAATCCATCTATCTATACTGTGTAGAATTAAGCTCCCTCTGAGTCATAAGGTGTTGAAGACTATGGTGATCCGTGTAGACCCCACAATGAACCTCATACAAGTAATGCCTCTAAATCATAAGCACAAAAACAACCACCACCAACTTTAAATCATGATTTGGGAAATTATACTCGTGCATCTTCAGCTGCCTCAATGCATAAAAAGGCCCTGCTATATCAGACATAACCCAAAATGACACCAGAAGCATCACTTAAAATATGGAAAACCCATCACCCAAAATAGGAAGAGTCATTATAGGATTTGAAGTATACAAACCTTTGAGCTTCAAAAAACTTAACTCATACTTCTTGGACCATTAAAAAAAACATCTCTTCTAGTCAACCTAGGCATTCACAATACAATAGATGTGAAACCTTCAGATAACCATCTATTATAACATGCTAAAGAGATAAAACAATAAACCTTAGTCAAAGATATAGGTCTAGTCCAATCAACAATAGCCTGAATATTAGCAATATCTACCATATTCCCATCCTTGGACACTATATATCCTAGGAATGTAACGGACTTGAGCCCTAACTCACACATTGAGAATTTGACATGAAGCAAATGATCACTCAAAGTTTGGAGCACGATCCTCAAATATTTCTTATGCTCTTTCCTAATCCTCGAATACACAAGGATGTCATTTATGAAAACAATCATAAAGGAGTCCTAATAGGACTTGATCAATCGATTCATCAACTCTATGAATGTAGCTAGGGCATTTGTTAACCCAAAAGACATCATTAGGAACTTATAAGGGCCATAACGAGTCTTGAAGGTTATCTTAGGGATTTCCTCGGCCTGAATCCTCAACTGATCATAACCGAATCTTAAGTCATTCGTAAAGAGAATTGTCGCTCCCTAAAGTTTGTCAAACAAGTCATTAATACGAGGCATAGAATAATTTTTCTACAATGTTACCTTATTCACTTGCTTGTAGTTGATGCATATATGCATAGATTTATTATTTTTCTTCACAAACAAGTCTAGATCCCCCTAATATGATACACTCGTCCTAATGAAAACCTTACTCAAAAGATCCTGAAGCTAAGAATTTAGCTCTTTAATATCAGTAGGAGCCATTTAGTAAGGTGCTATAAAAATAGGTTGCGTGATCAGATCAAGATCAATAACAAACTTAATAACCCACATAGGAGTAAAGTTAGGTAAATCGGTAGGAAAAACATAAGGAAAATCATAAACAATAGGAATAGAATCAAGAGAATGACTCTCTACACTACTATCTAAAATATAAGAGAGATAAGACTCACAACCCCTCAACATAAGTCTTCTAGCTCAAAGATATGAAATAATCCTTATCAGTGTGTGGATAATAGAACCTTACCAAACAACATGGGTATACCAGGCATGGCTAAGGTAATGGTCTTGGCTAAACAATCTAAGACTAAATGATAACGGGATAATCACTCTATTTCCAGAATTATATTAAAGTCCACCATATCTAACATAATAAGATCATCCTGAGTATGAAACTCTTGAACAGTTACAATACATGACTTATAAACCATAGCCACTACTAAAAATACCCACTAAAGTAGATACATGCAATGACATAGATAAAGACTCCCAAGAAAACTAAATTGCACTGCATAATAAGCAGACACATATGAATAATTAGATCTCAAATAAAAATCAATAACTAGCTGATGAGACATTGAAATGGTACCTATAATAACAACATTCGAGGACTCCATCTCCGACCTACTAAGTATGACATAAAAATAACCTTGTCTACTACCTCATTGGGTGTTTGACTGACTACTTTCCCTATCTGCCTGAGGACCTTCTTAATAACCTTAGGGACCATCTCGATGACCATACATACCCCTTCTAACTGGGAAGGCACTATCTTAATCGACTAAACACTCTATGTAGCAGGAATAACAGCCCCATATTTGGGACATTCTCTATAATAATGGCCTATGACCCCAAACTCATAACACACCCCGAGTGTTGCACTCTATCCAAAAAAACTAGCTAACTCAGAATAGCCACCTCGGCTAGAAAATCTAGAATATACACAAAAGACCTTTCAGATACAACCAAACTCTGAGTAGCCATATGAAGATGAAGTCTCATCTCTCTAACAAAGTACCGAACCCACTCATAATCATTTGATTAGATAGTAGGAGAATATTTGTCCAACTCATGGAATCATGACTCACACTCTACAACAATCATTAAACCCTGATCCAATCTTGAGAATTAATCTATCAGATGCTTTCGAAAGATACGAGGCATATACTCCTCCAAGAAACCTTAGAGAACTAGGTCTATGTGAATGGAGGAGATCCAATTCGACTAGCAAGATAACCCCTCCACTAATGTCTAGCTGCCAAGTCTAACTTAAAGGTAGTGTAATCAACCCCAGGAGTCTCAACTAGGCCAAAATTATGAAGCCTGTCTTCACAAGCAATCAAGAACTCAAACTCACCATCACCTAGGTCCCCTACAAATCTAGGTCGATTCAATCTCAAAAATTTTCCCAATATATTTTGCTTCTCAACAAACGTAGTTGGATGGGTTGCTACCTGGTAAGAAACTACCAATGTTGGAGGGACTTCGACTCTAGGGGTCGTATCTATATGTTGCACCCTTACATCTTTACAACTCTGATCTACAGACTTGGTACCATCATATAGTTCACCACCAACTAATCTCAACAACTAAACCAAGGTAACTCTGAGCAATAAATAAGAAATTACCTCGGTAGAGCCTGGGCTACCCCTAGCACCAATGGTAGAGGTAGAGGAACCTCTGGTGCAGGAGAAATAATAGGATCTAGGAAGTTTCTCTATCTCGATTCCTAGCTAAGGATACAACTCTCGCCTGAACTCATCCCATAGGTAGACCACGACCATTAGCAAGAGCCTTGGTCATGGACTCGGGTCCTCATCGCCAATCATCATAGCTATCATCCTGACTATCTGCAAAAGAGTAAAAAAATATGAATTTGAGAGCCTAACACAGACTTGACTCATGAATTAAATGAAGAAAGTGAAGTTCTCCAAAGAATTTCCTATAGACTATCAAAGCTAAGAACCGAACGTCATCATTTCAATCTGTGAGACTCTACTAGACACTTGCTCTTGTATCGAAAATACTAATGAACCTAGGGTCTACTAAATTTTTTCATGACCTCATTTTTCAGGTTATGATGGCAGCTACTTTAACCCACTAATAGATAAGCCAATGGAAAACCAAAATGACAAGTAATGGTATAGTCGGTCGAAGGTATAGTGAATATTAGAGTTAAGCATACAGATAGATTGTAAGTGATAAAATATAGGTACAGTAGCATACATATTGATAAGAGAAAATAGAAAAAGAGTATCCAAGGGCCTAGTAAGATCGGTAAAAGTAATAACGCTCAAACTATACTCTTGAATGAGTGTAAGCGATCATTGTCAATATAAAACCCAACTAGGTTAGGGTCGAATCCTACAGGGAATAAGGTGTGAACCTAAGTTGTTTGTGATTTAATTCACTGATAGTTTAATGATTTTGAAAATGGAGGGTTTAAGTTTCACGAATAATTGTTTGTCACTTTAATTTTAATGTTTGTAATCAAGAGTTTATGAAATAACCAGAATTATGTTCACTAGGACTTACGGTACATGACAGATTCTAAAGGTGATTCAAGATTCTCATGGTGGGTAAGATAACAAGCTATCATTATCGATGTTATACTCAAATATCTCTAGACCTACTTAAGCAGTTAATTTTCTAATCCTCTCGGACTTAGCGAATTTCTATTCACTGTCCAGATTTTACCTTAGGTTAACCAACCTTGTTACAGGCGCTGATTATGAAATAAAGTATTTTGAGTCCCTATTGATAATTCATTTCCTACTATATTTGATTTCTTTCTCAAGCAAATCAAAGCAGGTGTGTCTACTAGTTGTAACAGACAAATGTTAATTAAAGCTTCAGAATTATCACGAAATCCTACCACCTATTGAATCTTGAATACTTAGTACCTTATCAAGACCTAACCCTAGATCCCATAATTCAGGTTAATGGAGTTTAGCCACTCATGATGCAATAAATAAGTACACAAGCTGAATTCATAGTTTGGCAGATTAACTTACAACGATGATGAAAATCAAAAAGTGTAACTTGAACTGAATCTCAATACAAAACTCCCAAAATATTGATGATAATCTTCTCTCAATAATAATATTCTAGAGCCTATTGGAACTCGAGAGAGAGAAAAATCGTGCACAACATATATTACAAGATATGTCAATGATGATTAGAGAACCCTAAAAGCTGTTATTTATACTTAAGTCTAATTGAGGAGATAAATTAACAACTTAAGTAAATTTCTCGGACAGGTGATGCCATTAGGTGATGCCTTATCAAGGGTCTGACGCATTATCAGGAATGGCGTAAGATTTCCTTCAATGTTGACAAGCTCCACCTAAGGCTGACGATGTAGGAGACGACGTATTAGGAGTCTAACAACATATCATAGATGTCATCAGCTCCTCTTCCATTTTGATAGTTTCTACCTAAGGCTGACGTTGTTCCTGACACCTTATCACAACTCTGACGCCTTATCATAAAATATCATCACAGGCTTCAACTTATGCCAATTCTCTAGTTAAGGATGATGATATTCTTGATGGCATTTAACACTTTTGACGTCCTATCACCAGATGTCTTCACAGGCTTCAACTCATACCAAGTCTCTGGTTAAGTCTGACGACAACTGTGATAGCCTATCATAGGGTTGACGACTTATAACAGATGTCATCAGCCACACTTCTCTTTAGATTTCTCCATATTTCAACTTCTTTTCTTCTATTCTTTTTGGTTCTCTATCTTATCAACTTAACCTATAAAATCAAACATAAACAAATCAAAAATGACAAAAATTGCTTAAGACTTCGCAATTATTCTCAGTTAAAGGCCTTAAATATGTTAGCAATTGCTCACATATCAACACTCTTAACTTAAAATAATTGCTTTTCCTCAAGCAACTTAGACTAACTAAGAGAATACATAGCACATTCAACAGCCAATTTTCCATTTAAGCACAGGATATAGTTACTACCTCCAAGGTCAATCTAATTAAAACCAACGGTGAATACCATTGTAAAACAATAATGTAACACAAAGTACTCAAGCGATGGCATAAATCTTAGCCTCAACAACCATTCATATACCAATGCTACACAATCTAATCAAGTAAGTAGCTAGCCACGATACCAGTGTGCCCTTATAACAAAGAAATCCCCCTCTTCTAATGTAAGGAACCAAAAATGTAAACGTTGGGGTCATCAAAAGACTCTCACTCTCAAAACAAAGTTTCAATCAGTATATGCCAAGTACCATAGGCTTGCCCTTATTTTCATTACCAAGAACTTCAGATAGGCCATCTAGGATCACTATAGGACTTCTTTTAGGCTTGTAATGTAGGCTGGGACTGGTATGATATTCAAGGACATTTAGAGTGACTATGCCTCCTTGACACTACACTACTCTCTTGAGGTTCACTTATTAACCTATTTATCTTTTTCTCTTCTCTTGATCACACATATTCAAGTTGGGTGCTTCTTTTTTTTTCTTTTTTTTAAGATTAGTACCCAACTTTTATTCATTTTCTTTTATTCTACCCTTTTTCATACTCATTTTACACCATGCACCCCTATGATAGCCACCCTCAACTTATGTTGTTTGCCTAGGTCAAGGTGTACAGTGTCCAATGAGGACCAGGGCCAAAATAGATTCATTAAGGTATAAATAGGAAGATGAAAGGTGTCATAAGAAAGAAATGGTCAATTTAGGCTCAAAACCGGGATCAAGGGGTATTATACACAGAGGGAAGGCTATTTAGGCTAAAAGTGGGTTAATCAACAAAACAGTTTATGATCCTTTCCTAACCCCTACCCTTCAACCATGGTACGACTAACTAGGCAAGTTTTGGCTTTAGCATACAAAGGGAATTAAGCAGTTGCTCACACACACCTGGCACACAATTATATCGCAGGCTATCACTTATCTAGTTCATATAATTGCTCAGCAATGATCGTCAAGCAGCTAGAACTAAGCCACTACAAGATTCACATTGGTCACAAGTAAATATAATTCACATAGTTTTGCAAATAAAACATTGGAGAGGTGTTCAAACATCAATCAAAAAATGTCAACTGCTTTCTGTACTTGTATTTCTCCTAGTCACCATAAAATATGTTACAATAAAAGACTACCCTACATCCTCAACTTAAAATAAAAGAAAAATTAAACTAAGGGTTAGATTATACCTAGAATTGACCAATCTTGGGGGTCATAGGTTGCCGCCTATGCAGCGCCTGATTTAACATCGCGGCATGACTCCGGTATCTCGAATACTTCAGACTTCATCAAGACAGTTAATGGTGATACTTTGCATTAATTCTTTTGGGCCAATGTAAAGCTTGAAACATTGCCCATTTTCCTTGAAGGTACTGCAATCTTCATTTTCATGTTCCACTACTCCAGATGAGTGGACTTGACTAACTTTAAAAGGTCCTGACCACTTAGATTTTAACTTACTTGGGAACAGTTTTAGTCTGGAATTGAATAGAAGCACCAAGTCATCTTTTTGGAATTCTCATTTCTCTATTCTCTAATCAAAGTAGTTTTTCATCTTTTCTTTATATAGATCTACTCGTTCATATGCCCTAGGACGGAATTCATCCATCCCATTCTATTGCCCCAATCTCAGCTCTGCTACTTCCTTCTAATTCAAATTCAACCTTTAGAGTGTCCATAAGGTCTTGTGCTCTATCTCTATTGGTACGTGGAAAGCTTTCCCATAGACCAGCTGAAATGGTGATATGCCAATGGGTGTCTTGAAAGCAGTTCAATATGCCAACAATGCATCATCAAGCTTTCGAGGTCAATCTTTCCAGCTAGCGTTCACCATTTTGGCTAGGATAGCTTTAATCTCATGATTTGACACCTCCACTTGGCCACTGGTTTGTGGGTGGTATGGAGTAGCCACTCTATGTTGTTTCACCCCATATTTTTCCAAAGCTGCTTGAAACATTTTGTTACAAAAATGAGATCCTCCATCGCCTATGATAGTATGTGGTACTCCAAAGTAAGAGAAGATGTTCTTCTTGAGAAAAGCAACAACCCTCTTCCCTTCATTATCAGACAAGCCCAAAACTTTGACCCATTGCGAGATGTAGTCAACAACAACTAAAATATACTTCATCCCCTACGAACTCATTCAGAACCCAAATAACATGATCCAAAAGTGAAATTTGAGTGTAAACCACATTTAAAATCCATTGGAATTATCAAAACATTCATCCAAGATCATTTTGGCAAAAAAGTGGGGCTCACACTTATTGTTCCGTTTTTTATAAAATTCACTCAATAGTCCAAAATAAGTTCAGAATCCTTGGGATCTGAACCAAGGGTCCCCCTAGCCTAAAATCGACAATCCAAATGCGATAGAGAAGTGGAATTTTTAATCCTAGGTCATTTCGACCAAATATGGGCCCCACATTCGCATCTAATTTTTCAAATTTTTGACCAATAGGTCGCAATAACCTCTGGTGCATTGGGACCCAAACCAAAGGTCTACCTGGCCTAAAATAGATATTTCAGAGCTGCCGGCATAGTCGAAATGTGTATCTTAGATCTTCTTACTAAATTTTTTGTTCGGTGGCCATTTGGAACCAGCGAAGACTTATAATTAGGAAATTGGTTCTAAAAAACAAACAAACTATCCAGTAACCAAATCACCCATCCCAGCAAGTCATAAATGACTTGGGGAAGCCATGGAAAAGCTCAAGCAGTATAAATATGTGTAAATATGGACAATGACCTAAAGGATCATTACATTATCCACTACTAAAAGGAATTTCATCCCCCAAAGTCAATGGATAGAAAGAATCTCAAAAGCTCGAATGGATGAGATACTGGGCCCACATGCTCCAAGCATGACTTCCTAGATAACCTCAGTGGAAAGAAAATGGTCCTAAGGGAGTTTTCCACAGGTATCCTCAACCAGCATTGCTACTTTACTTCCAAATGGCCAAAATTCAACTTCGACCGCTAACTAGCCTCCGACTGAACTGAGAAGGCTGATATGCATAAACTAAACCACAACACACTAATACCATCTAGATGAAAGAACAATCCTTTCAAGGCTGATCCAAGACAAAAGTAAACCAATACATGAGTCACATCATCGACTTCAAATCCAAATATAATCTTCCATTACCTTTTGCATCTGTTATCCACTCCAAACCTGGAGGAAAATTAGCTGAGTCTCGCCCATGCAGTCTTATCATGGAGAACTCAAAGAATTAAAGATGATCCACTGAAATTCTATAAGCCAAACATGAGAATAAGCTCATAAGACGCTGTCTGGGCACATAAATGGAAATAATCGAGGAATGCAATCCATACCAATGCTGCAACCAATACAGATGAAAATCAAACTGAAACCTCAAAATCCAAGATATAACTACTCATCACTGAATATTGCACTTTAAGATGTCTCATCCATTAGGAATGATATCATACTAAATCCAAAGTATATTACTCTCACAGGTGAATCATCCAAAATTCCCAAAAAAGCTGAATCTCAAGGATAAAACTGAAATAACCAACATGGGGTCAATGGGCTATCACTTGAACACTTATCAACTATAATCCAACTAAAGTCGAGAAGACCAACTAGGCAACCACGGAATAGGCTCAACCATCATATAAATGAAATCTAAACAAGGACAAGTATAAAATAAAAGTTGCACACAAGCTCTACAACATTAAGCTGGAATCTCAATACCCAGGCTGAATCATTCGGTCTCAAAATATCAAACCCAAAACTAAAAAAATAGGTAGGCATTAGTGTTCCAAATCTTAACATACTTCCGAATTGTCATTCTAATGCGTCAAATCAAAAACTAAGCCAATAAAGCTATATTAATATCAACTATCTCAAATCGAATTTAGTATCAAAATCTTATGTATCTAAGATAAATCATACCAGACAACAATTGAGATGTATCTGAAGAACAGAAGAACCACAGGGATAACCACTGACTGAACAACATAATCAACCAACACTATATTAGCTAGAGGGCACAAAATATAGCCACAAAATAGAAATCATGTAAAGAGGATAAATCACTAGCAGAAAATGGAATTAACACACTCCATATTCGCTAGAGGGTATGAACTATCCAAACATACTCAAGAATTCCCCAAGGATGAAAACCACACCAGTAAAGGAAAAAAATCTATCTATTCAGATAAATGCAACTTAAGCCGAAAACTAACAAATCCAGTACTCCATCTCATCAAGAAATAGACATAGGATCTCATCGCCAAGGAGAAATACTCCACTAAGCCTCATTAGGCCAAACAACCTCTGAAATAGAGATTTCCCAAATCCACCCTATAATCACATCATCGAAGAAGAAATACGCCAATCTTGAAACCAAGACCAAAGTCAAAACCACCACCAGAAATGGGTATGAAAACCCCAATACACACAATAAGAGATAATTGTAGAAAATAAAAGCATATCAATCAGGGTGTCATTTGCAATCATATGCCTAAGGGCATAGGGAAAATAAATCAAAATGGCTCTAATTCGTACCGACTGAATCATCAACTAAGGCTTCAAGCGCACTAACTCTAACTGAAGGTGCCATAACATCATGAAATAATTTGAGTGAGAGGGTTGATTATAAATTTATATGCCTGAAACACTCACTAGTGTAGTAGTCGGTCTCTCTGTAGTCGAAGGAAACTTTTAAAGCACCAGCCTGGCTGGACACAAACTAAGCCCAAATGGTTGGCCAACTAACATTAAGAGAAATCCCTAGAATTATGTCCATCCTTCCCCAATCATAGCCTATCTTAGGAACTCTAGGATGGCCGAAAATTCATGCTAACTCTGTCTGATCAACTATCCTATAGTATAAAATACTAACTGTGTAGAACCAATGGACTGCAAATAAAGCTGAACTCTATCGAAAGGATCCTCACTCCCGAATATAATACCAATAGCACTTTATTGATGGCATGGCCTGTTTCCACCACTTTTATAAGCCTCAATATCTATTCTCTCTATGGTTTTCTCATAATCGACAACTTGAGAGAAGGAAGACTCAGCTGCTATCAAGTGCTCCGATGCCAGATGGAGTGGCAATGCTAAACCTCTAATGATTCCATGCACCATGCCCGGCTCAGAAGGATATAACATAGGAATAACTCTAGCCCACTAGAGAAATCTAATCTGGTATTTGAAAACTGATAAAGAATCTTGATAAATACCTATAGATCCAACTCTGATCTAAGAATCGCCTGATGAATCAAATGCCATCCATGGTTATGAGGATCTACACTATGACTTGGATTCCCAATGCTGAACCTTAAAAGCTAAATTCACGAGCTAAATATGAGCCTAAATTGGCCCTAAATCCATTGGCTAATGTAGAGGATCTTTGACATCCATCTCTAACTCTCTATTCTAACGTTGTGTTGAAACTCTACAAATATATATTGTACTCTCGTCTGCATCTGTCCACCTCATTATGCATCGTTCATTAGGAACAAAATAGAGTCAAAAGATATGTTGGATATTCATAGCAATATGGACACATGATAATAAGTCAAAAAGTGAACTTCCTAAAATGTCACTGTAGCCTTACAAAGACAGGTTACGGACGTCTCCACACCGATGCATAGGACTCTACTAACACTTAGCTCTTGTACTGAAATATCGATGAAATCTAGGCTCCGATACCAATTTGTCATTACCCAATTTCTTAGGTCATGATAGTGCCTACCATAACCCATCAATAGGCAAACCAACCTATAGTTCAGAATATCAAGTAATGGACTACTAAAGTGAATCCCATAACCTAAAAATATCAGTACGAGAGCTTTTAATATATTACGAGTACAAAAATGAAATGACAAGGAATTATCCTATTATAACTTATCTCTAAATACAATATAGAGACTAGTCTAATACATAAGATACAGACATAGGTAATACACTGAACGCCAGGAGCTCACTCTAAGTCTCTGAACCAGGATTGCTCTGCACGATGCACACATAAATGGAGATAACCCATACTTCTGATCTGTAGGTTGTAGAGGTATAGCATGCGTACCAAATGAATGTTACTAAGTAGACAACTGCCAACTGAGCTCCAAAGATAAGCAGATATATATAGTATATAAATAGAATGGAAACTACACCCAAAAGTTTAAAAAAAATATAACAAGTCTATGAGAATAATAAGGGACAACTATCCTATTCATGTCTAAGAGTCTAGCTTAATAAAACTAAGGAAGTATCAAGAGATAACAATCCTATTCCACCTACACACAATAGACGTCAATGTTATACCATATATCCCAGGCCAATATACAAATAAACGGCGAACAAAAGATATATAGAAATATACAAGGCGAAGAAATGAATATACAATAAGAACAATGAAAGAAGGGATATACAGTGGTACCATATCTTTAAATAGCTATATATATACATATATACATATACACATGAGGTCATCTCAAAGCGTAACCTAGACCATCATGTTCTCATTATAAGACCTCATTATAAGACCTCATTATAATACTATCAAGATTTAATACTGACATACTCAGTGTTTCTAATCCACATGACTAGACATAAAATAATCATGCATAATAATGCAATCATAACACAGAAGAGTCCAAAGACATACCTCAAATCTAGATACTAGATCAATGACTAATCCGTCATAAGCTAGCCATAATAATAATCATAATAATGATAATAACAACATCAATAATAGCGTAAATAACTGACTACTCTAAAAAACCAAATACCTATCTGAACCTATGCATACCCTCACCACCCCAGACTCAAAAGGTACAATCAACATACAACCATTCAAGGTATATTATTCACCTATATCTTTGCAACTATCCTATACCAGCTGATAGACATAGGTGCGTACTGGCGATATGTGATGCGCATGCAGGAATAAATGCAATGTACACAATCACTATCATAGACTCATCATACTATCATTATCATGACCAACATCATCGTAATCTATCTATGTCCCTGACTAGTATCAATATATCATCATGTGTCCTCTGGCCTTTTTAGGTATCAATACAATACCACAGTATCCTCAGTCCTTACCAGGTACCAATATGTCATTATAGCTTCCTCCAGCCATGTCGGGTATCAATACATCATCATAGTATTTATATGACCTAACTCAGGGTCTTATCATAATGGGCATCCCAAGTCCATGCAGGACTAAAAACCACCCATGTTACCTAACCCAATCTCCTAATACGCATACCCTGAGCTAGATTAATCTCAAACGCATAATAAGATAACATTATTGTTTAATCCAAGGCTCTGGGATAGGTCTATGACCATGAAAACCCAAGCAAGCCCAACCGTCCGATAACCAATACTAGACCAAACCATAATCCAAATCCATTAATATATAAGTTCCGATGTAATTATATAATCTAAAATAAAAGAGGATAAAACAATCATAATGTTATTCTAAAGGTTTTATCCCCAATACCAATGACAATACTAAGTTTAACACCAATATCGATCCCACCCATTCCAACCCATAGTAGTTCCACAAAGCCTTTACCAATAGAAAAACAATATCCAGTTGGGACATGTCCCTAACCATAGCCAAAAGCAATATCTATAAATAAACCAAAGTGTGTAAAGATATCCATGATATGAAATAGATCCTTCCAGAATATAGAAGCTTACCACTTTAATCCAATAGCTATTCTCGTATCTAATCACTAAGTCAAAGAAGTAGAATGATTGATTTCTACATTTTGTGGGGATACAGCCGCTTAAAGATGGGTTAGTGGGTGAAAGCTAGCATGAACTCAATACAAGGATAAAATAATGCCATCTAGTAAAACCAAGTGAACCAACCATATGCATACAAACCATACACATATATATACAAATATGCTAGGAAAGAGAGCTTGGTTTAGCATGCCTTTAAACCATTAACTTGGGTATGTGTAGATTAACCGTCCTAGAACCATCCATGGTTATATGGGACCAGTGTAACCCCTAAACAGGCCCTGATGCGTCTAGCCACATGAAACTAAGATACCATAAGAGTACGGATTCCCAAGTACCCTTCACTCTCTATGTTATATATGTACAGTGTACTTCAAGGAATCCCATGTATTTCCTAGTATAATATATGCTCTCTATGACCAACCCTCATGCCAGCAAAAGTAAGTTCCCAGTATCTACAATTGGACTTGCACCTTGACGGTTAGCTATCAAACCTCTCTATTATTGCCCAACTAAAATCATTACCATACAACCAAACCATTATTTCATATCTATTAACCAAGGATATGAGTAGTGGGATCGTCATATAGACCATACTTGTAAGCAATGTCCTTAGCCAACCCTTTTGTGTAAAAGTGATTCCCATATACCCATAGATTACATTATCAAGTTAACTTACGGGAATCCCATGTACCCTACAAGTGTTCCATTATTATGTTCCTTGGGGAAATCCCATGTACCCTATAAGTAAGTTTAATTAACCATAACTATGACCACTAAACCTTACCATTTAACCTTTCCAAACTATTTAAACTTTTTATACCATTTAGGGTTCCATTACAAAACCATACCATGCAATAATTCTATTAAAAGTTGAACAATATAGTAAAAGCATTATCATAGGCATTTTATCAAACATGTTGGGGGCATAGTATTTCAAAAATAATTTCAATTACCAATTAATCATTCCCATGCAACCAATTGTCTAAACCACCATTAAAGTATGTAAAACATAATTAAAACATGGGAAAACCATAACCAAGCATTTAATACCAAAACCCCAACATATATTTTAAAATCCCAGGAACATATAATAATCATTCCATGAAAACATTGTATAAAATATGCCTTTAGTTGGAACTAACAATGTGAGAGGGGTACATGCCTTAGATTATGCAGATGGTGGAGAAGTTAAGTGGGAAAATGTCCATATTACCCCCAACTTAAACTACTTAAAATTCTCGTTAGATAGTAAGAATCACTCATACCATTTGTACCCTTCAATATGAGTGATACCCACTACTCGTACCCAAAGCCCTCCTCTTGGATTAAGTTAAAGAAAAACCAAACAAATACAAACCATATCCAACCATACGACTCCTACCACCAAGTCTTACCCTTTCTAGAATCAAATCCAACCCACCAACCAACACTGGTTAGTGAACGACCAAACCTTACCAACAATAACACAGCATACGACCTGTATACCCTAGTCGTATCTTCACCAGAAACTTGAAATCCAGGAATTTTTTAAGGTTCCAAAACCTAAAGTATTTCAGACCCCCCCCCCCCATTAGGATCATTCATCTTTGAATAACAAATAAGGAAGGTCAAACATAAGCACGATTCATTTGCATTATAAAATATCAATCCAACCTTTAACCAAGTTAGAAAACAAAGTTGTAAGGATCTATCTAACCATTAACTAAGTTAGAAAATAAAGATGTGATCAAGAACTCATACCTTCCTCACGAGTATCCGAAGTAGAAAATAAAATTGGATATTTGAACTTTATGTCCGCTTTCGCCTCCCATGTAGCCTATTCCACTTTGTGGTTCCTTCATAGAACCTTAACCAAGGCACATCCTTGGTCCGTAACCTATGAACCTACCGAACCAATTTCTCAATCGGGATCTCTTCATAAGATAGAGAATCCGAGATACCTAATCCTTCCAAAGGATCACCAAGACACTTTCTCAATATAGAAACATGAAATATCGGATGAATGGAGCTCAAACTAGAAGGAACCACCAATTCATATGCCATGTTACCAACCCTCCTCAAAATTGCATAAAAGACCAACATACCAGGGACTGAGCTTCTCTATTTTACAAAATTGCATCACTTCTTTCATGGGAGATACCATTAGGAACAACTTATCCCAAACCTCAAATTCCAAATCTCTACACCTCACATCTGCATAGGACTTTTAGCGACTTTGGGTAGCCTTAAGCCTATCACGAATCACCTTTACCTTTTCCATATCCTAATAAACAAAATAAGGACCGAATATATCCGCCTCACCAAGATTAAACCATCTAAAAGATCTATACCTCCTACCATACAATGCCTCAAAAGGGTCCATCCCAATACTAGAATGATAGCTATTGTTGTAAGTAAACTCTTCCAAAGGTAGATTCTCAACCCAATTTCCACCATAATCAATCACACATGAATGAAGTATGTCCTCAAATGTATAAATAGTCCTCTCTTCTTTCCCATCCATCTGTGGATGAAAAGTAGTACTCATACAAACCTTGGTCCCCAACCCTTTCTGAAAAGACCACCAAAAATGAGGCAAAAATAGTGTACCATTATTAGAGATAATTAAAATAGGTACTAGATACAACTTTACCATCTCATGAACATACAATCTCGCATAGTCCTCAGCTAAAAATTCAGTTCTCACTAGCAAGAAGTGAGCGGACTTTGTGATCCTATCCATGATAACCCAAACCAAAGTAAATTGCTTCTGATACTGAGGATGACCGATAACGAAATCCATATTGATTACCTCCTATTTCTATTTAGGCCACTTAATTTTTTGATACAACCCTTCAGGCCTTATGTGCTAAACTTTAACTTATTGGCACACCATGCACTTGGCCACAAAATTAGCCACATCCCTCTTTATACCACTCTACTAATAGATATTCTTGAGATCGTGATATATTTTTGTCGAGCCGGGATGAACAACATAGTATGATTCATGCGCCTCAGCCAAAATCCTTTGCACAAACCATTGACATCAAGAACACATAACCTCCCTTGGTACCTTAAGGTACCATCATCATTGATATCAAATACCATTACCCTTTGCCTACCAATGTCACTCTTGATCTTCATTAAAATACGATCTAGCATTTGTTTCTCCTTAATTTCAGCACTAAGAGATGATCAAACAACTTCCTATACCATCACAATACAATCATTGGAGTCGAAGAGACAAACTCCAAGATTAGCTAAGCGGTGAATATCCTTCCTAAATTCCCATATCTCCTTATCCGCGTAAGCTAAACTCCCCATGGAAAACCTTTTAAGAGCATCAGCAACTACGTTACCTTTACCTAGGTAGTAGTGAAGACTCATATCTTAGTCCTTGAGAAGCTCCAACCATATCCTTTACCTGAGATTTAGCTCCTTTGGAGTGAACACATATTGTAAACTCTTATGACTAGAAAAAATATGCACATGCACTCCATACAAAAAATGCCACCAGATGTTTAAAGAAAAACCACTACTAAAAGCTCTAAATCATAAGTAGGATAATTCCTCTCATAAACCTTAAACTATCTGGAAGCATAGGCAAATACCTTACCATGATGCATCAAAAGGCAAACAAGTCCCACCCAGGACACATCACAATAAACCACAAACCCCTCATTACCTTCAGGCAATGTCAAAATTGGAGCCAAAGTTATCTTATCCTTCACCTTCTCTAAACTCTCCTCACAGGAATATAACCAATAAAACTTTACCTTCTTTAGATTCAACTTAGATAATGGGGCAGCTATCATTGAGAAACTTTCTACAAAGTACCTATAATAGCTAACTAAACCTAAGAAGCTCCGAAAGTCGATCGGAGTCGTGGGTCTAGGCCACTTTTTAACCACATCCACCTTCTACGGATCCACCATGATCCCCTTACTAAAAATAATATGACCAAGAAAAGCTACTACGTTCAACAAAAACTCACACTTGGAGAATTTGGCATACAACTTCTGCTCTTTCAAAGTCAGCAACACCACACAGAGGTGATTAGCTTAATCTACCTCACTTTTAGAGTAAACTAGAATGTAATTAATGAACACAATGACAAAATAATCAAAAAACTGTCAGAAAACCCTATTCACCAAATGCGTAAATACTATCGACCCATTAGTCAAATGAAATGATATCACTAGGAATTCGTAGTTCCCATACTGACTACTAAAAGCCATCTTAGGGATATCAACCTCTCTAAACTTAAGCTGATGATACCCAGACCGATGATCTATCTTAGAAAAGAATTTTACACCTTGCAGCTAATCAAATAAGTCATCTATCCTCATAAGAGGATACTTATTCTTAACCTTTACCTTATTCAATTGTCAATAGTCAATGCACATCCGAAAGGAACTATTTTTCTTTCGCACAAACAACACCAGTGCATCCCACAGGGACATACTAGGATAAATAAAACCCTTATCTAAGAGATCCTTAAGTTGCTCCTTAACTCTCTCAACTCAGCCGAAACCATTCTATAAGGAGGAATAGATATTGGATGAGTGCGTGGAATCAAATTAATACCAAACGCAATCTCTCTATCCAGAGGAACACCAGGAAGATCATTTGGAAAGACCTCAAGAAACTCATTTACCACCAGAACCAAATATAAGGACCTTTCGAGTTAGAATCTTTAACCCAGACTAGATGATAGAGACACCCTTTAGAGATTAACCTTTAAGCTCTAAGATAAGAAATAAACCTACCCCTTGGAGCTAGGGAACCATCCTCCCACTAAATAACCAATTCACCAGGGAACCTAAAGACAACCTTATGAGTCGGATAATCTAAGGATGCGTAACAAAAGTGTAACCAATACATCCCCAGAATAATATTAAAATCCACCACATCTAGTTCAAACAAATCCGCCAAGGTTTTCCTACTACCAAAAGATACCACACCCCTCCTATAGACTCTCTTAGCAACCATAGAGTTATCTACTAGGGTAGAAATAGAAAAATGATTTGAAATAACCTCAGGATCAAAAGCAAAATACAAACCTTAAATGGGGTCACATAAGAGAGTGTGGACCCCGGGTCAAGAAAATAATAAACGTTATGAGAAAAGAGTTGTAATGTACCATTCACAACATCAGGTGATGCCTTAGATTCTTACCGAGTAGCAAGAGCATATAACCTATTCCAACCAGTGCCGGTACCAGAAGCAAAAATAGATATACGATCAGAAGATAAAGCAACTAAATCCTTACTCACTCCTAAAGCACCCTTACCAACTAGATAAATTTTCACCATATAGATTGGCTGACCAAGTTTAAAACACTTGTCCCTCTCTTTATCACAGAAGCCCATATACAACCTACCATAGAACTGACTAAGAGGATACGATAAAGTCGTCTATGCCCCACTCGCTTGAGTTTGGGCACCCAGTGCCCAAAAATTATTGCTACCCTATTGTCACTTATCACCAAGCTACTTCAGGTAAGGAGCACTAGCTGTAGAGAAGGGACTAGAAATCCCTTAATTCTTTTTTAGACATGTAATGCCATCCCAACCACCTTGCTACTGAGCATCACCCTATTTAGAAGATCTAAATTTCTCACCCTACCTTTCTCCAAACTTAGCCTGTTTTTTATTTTCTTCCTCCACCTATTGCATATGAACCACCAACCTAGAAATATCTATATCATTGATAAGTAATACAATGTTGTTTTCAAGGATCAAATCTCAGGATAGTACTGAAATGAACTTTCTCATCCTTGCACTCATATTAGACACCAATTTGAGAGCATACCTTGACAACTGATGAAATTTCAAGGCATATTTATTGACCAACATTTTCCCTTGTCTCAAATTAATGTATTCCTCTGTCTTCACTGCCCTTAACTCTTGAGAAAAGAATCAATCCAGAAAAGCATTAGAGAAATTCTCCCATAAAGTAGACTCTTTGATATCACCTCTAACCCTATCCCACTCCTTGTACCATTGGTACACCATATCCTTGAGCTGGTAAGCAGCAAAATTCAACTCTTCCATATTTGTGGCCTGTATTACACTAAAAATTTTCTCCATTTTATCTAAGAAACCCTAAGGATCCTTCTCCTCCATCATAATAATAAATATAAGAGGATTTATCTTCACAAACTAGCCAACCCTTATGGCCGCAGCAGACAAAACATCATACGCATCCCGCTCAGCTTGAGAAGCAACCAACTAAGAAATAATATAAATCAATTGACGAAATTTTGTATTCATCACCACACCCTAAGGTGGACTAGTGGCAACTACTATAACTCCAGAAATATCAGGGACTGGACCCCTAGACCGAGTTTGGATCCCCTGTGTCTCTTCCATATATACCCAATTGGGGCAGAAGAGTTTCCTTGCATCTTAGATTATCGAGGCATGATTTGAAAAGTGAACAAACCAGGATTAAAGAAGATTCCAGGACTTAGATTACAAGATTGAAAATAGAGTACCAAGAAAAGTGAAATATTTCTTATTGCCTTGTAGCCTCTCCCTTATAAGTGTGGTATGCTACACACTCTTACAAGAAACTCTACTCGACATGGCTTTGTAGACTCCCAATTAAACATGATCCTAAAGCTCGGATACCAACTTAACTTGACCCAACCTAGAGCCTTATTGTAATAGGCAT
This sequence comes from Capsicum annuum, assembly GCF_002878395.1. Lineage (NCBI taxonomy): Eukaryota > Viridiplantae > Streptophyta > Magnoliopsida > Solanales > Solanaceae > Capsicum > Capsicum annuum. The sequence continues at coordinate 65,102,089 of NC_061118.1, read as the reverse complement.
TCCAAGTCCATCTAGGATCGGGGACCACCCCTGTTACCCAACCCAATCTCCTAATACGCATACCCTGAGTCAGATGAATTCCAAACATATAACAAGGTAGCATTATTATGTAATCCAAGGCTCTAGGATAGTTCTATGACCGTGACCACCCAAGCGAGCCCAACTGTCCAATACCCAATCGATAACCAATAACAAATGAAACCATAATCCAAAACCAAAACCATATGAGTTCCAATGTAATTATATAATCCAAACTAAAAGAGGATGGAAAAATTACAAATTCAGTCCAAAGGTATTAACCTAAATACCAATGTCAATACTAAGGGTGACACCAATATTAATCCCTCCCATTCCAACCTATAATAGTTACATAGAGCCTCTAACCAAAAGAAAAACAATATCGGGTTGGGACCTGCCCTCAACCATAGCCAAAACCAATATCCTTAAATAAACCAAAGTATGTAAAGATATCTATGATATGAAAAAGAGCCTTCCGGAATATGGAAGCTCACCACTTCAATCCAATAGCTGATCTCGAATCCGATCACTAAGCTGGAAAAGTAGAATGGCCAGTTCCTACATTGCGTGCAGATATAACCACCTGAAGATGGGTTGGCAGGTGAACACTGGAATAAACTTAGGATAAGGATAAAATAATGCCATATAGTAAACCAAGTATACCAATCATATACATAGAAACCATACATATATATTTACATCCATAAAGGGGAAGGGAGTTGGGTTTAGCATGCCTTTAAATAGTTAACCTGGGTATATGTAGCTTAACCATCCTAGAACTA